>NC_048597.1:149313096-149583096 GCF_003668045.3 Cricetulus griseus
ACTGTTGGCCGATGGCTTGGGCTTCTTATTGGTTAGCTTTCTATTAATCTATGTATTTCCACAAGGTCTTGACTTACCAGAGAATACCCAGACCTGTTACTCCTTTGGCCGGCTACCTGTTGATTGTCTTTGGTAGGCTCTCTCTGCCTATCTTTCCCAGAATTCTCGTCTTAGCCCCACCTATCTTCCTGCCTCATTGACCAGACTGTTTTATTCATCAACCAATAAGAGAAACTTATGTACAGAAGGACATCCCCCATCAATGTTGTCTTAATATATATGTAAATTATTCCTGAACATCTATGTTTCTTAAAGAGTAGATTAAAAGCCCCTGACTTCTCTTTGCCTGAATCTCAAGGAACTTTTCGGTTTGTTTCCTAATATGTCTCCCATCTGTGTCCCTGAATGATTGACATTTCAAATGATTTTACAGTCATGATCCAGGCCTCAACAGGAGAACATAGGAATACATTGCAACAATCCCAACTGTTACACAACAAATGATGCTCTTACATAGTAAAAGTGATGAGGATTCATTTTCTTAGACTGTTGCCAGTGATGAATTCAACAGGGGTCTCAGAGATAGCAACAGCAGATTGTGGAAACAGCTAGCCCAATATTTACAGGCTTTGATAGCCATCAAATAAAGAATTCAGAGATTAGACAAAGCAAAGAATTGGGAGGAAGTTAATTTCAGAGTGAAAGTGCACTCAGGGGGGACAGGCTTCTCCAGTATCACTCAGCAGCAAACTTTAGGTCACTATAGAAATGGTAGGGAACTTCAGGAATGGAGAGGGCTTCTCAGAGCAGGGTTTGCTCCACACTTTTTTTTCTAACATAGGGTCTTTGGATGTGTCAGTGCATCAGATAAGCTACGGGAGCAGGGAATTCTGTAAGGCCAATGACATAGACATATCATTGTGCTGAATGTAAGGACAGATAGTAGTTATTTCCATTGGTCTTGTTGGCCCCAGATGATTTTAGATGGTCCTGGGTAAAGTTGACTTTTACTAACTGAGCAGTCTTGTGATGTCTTATGTAAAGTGGCTCTATGGTTGCATCACCATCCTCTTGCCTCTTTTCCCCTCTATGAACACCTATTTGCCTTCCTCGGGATCATCACTAATAGGAAGGATATTAAAAACCAAAATCAGAAAGCAAAAAGTTCTTCCTTTCAGAGAACAAAGTTCTTGCTGCCCTTGGGTTATTGTGCATGGGTCTTGTCAACATACCTCAGAAAGGAAATCCTACAATTGGGGGAAGCCCAAAGAAGGGCATCTAGGATGGTTAAGGACCCAAGCAAACAACCTGTTTCAGATAGAAAGGATTTAAATGTGGTTACTGGTGCTAACGAATAGGTAGGGTGTTGAGAGCCCTACAACATAGAGCCATGTTGCTTTGAAAGGTGAATTAAAGGTAAAATGAAAATGTTTCCTTGTAAAGGTGCAAAAACTAGTAGATAGATGGTGAGATGAAGCCAGAAAAGGATCACAGCTCTGTGCAGATACATTCTCGAAGTTTGCCTTTCCTCAGGGTCATAGGAGGGCAACCCTGTGAAGCTTCTGACCTTTATAAACATCAAGGCATTGTTTAGTTAGATAGATCTTGCAGAGATGGTAAGGTTTTTTTCCTATGGTGGAAGCAGCAACTTTCTACATAACGATTCCTCAGAGACAATGATTAAGTTAACTGCTTCTCCAGGCTGAATAGTCCTCCTCCCTTTTATTGCTACTCTGGACCTGAGGTGTTAGCCGTTTCCTCATTTCTGTGTCCTTCTTTGGCTCCTGTCCCAGTTCTCTGTGTCGCCTGAAAGTTATGAAACCCAAACTTAGATTCTTTCCAGTTTCTAGGCAACTGTTCATGCTTAGCAAAAATGTTCTTGTCATCAGCATCCAAGAAAGATGGCGCCATCCTCTCACAATGAGTGTGCGTGTGTCCCTTCTGATTGTGGCCACACCCATGTTCTCAAGCATAAGGAAGGCTGCCACCTGGGCTAGGGTAGATTAGGAGGCAGTCAAAGGCTGTATCTTCTTCATTGTTTTTAATCCACAATATAATCTAAATTGATTTTTTAAAAAGCAGAAATGCAGGGGGAAACATCACTAAAGGGATATTGGAACCTTGGCATAGAGCAGGAGACATTATAATCCAGGAGAGAAAGAGAGACAGAGGCAAAGACACAGAGAGATCAGGGCAATTAATACCTTCTACTACTTGTCTGAGGTCTGGGATTATCACTGTTAGAAGGGAATGAGAGGTCTCAAAGTCTGGTGCTTGGGATCTCTATTAATCAGTTTTCCATTTCTGTAATGAAATATCTGTGGCTGGACAGTTAATAATGAAAGGAAGTTTACGTAGCTCATAGTTTTGGAGGTAGAAAACCCAAACAACGTAACACCAGCTCTGAAGAAGACCCTCAACTACACCCTATCATAACACAATGCAAAGAATGTATAGGAGAAGAGAGATCACACAGTGAAACAGGAAGCAGGGAGAGGTGGTTGTTACTTAGACCCATTCTTTTGTAAAGATTTAATATCTGGAAAATGAACACAAAGTCCCACAATAATTACCTTAATTCTCTCCAAGGACAGTACTCCCAGTGAGCTAAGCCACTGTACTCTAAAAGGTTTCCATTTCTCCCAATACCACCACCTCGGGGAAAAGGCTTACAACACAAAAACCCTTGAGGGACAAACCACATCCAAACCAGAGTAGGGCTGTCACTCAAAATTTCAATTTTTTAAATGATTTATTTATGCTTATTTTGTTTGCATTGATTGGTATTTTGCCTGCATATATGTCTGTGTGAGGGTGTTGGATCCCCTGAAACTGGAGTTACAGAGAGTTGTCAACTGCCATGTGAGTGCTGGAAATTGAACCCCGGGGCCTCTGGAAGAGCAATGAATGCTCTTAACTGCTAAAACATCTCTCCAGTCCCTCAATTTTTTAAAAAATATATTTTATTTTCTATTTATGTATGTGTGTATGTGCATGTGTGTAACTAGATAAATAAAAGACCCAGTGACAGATATTGGGATTCAATCTTCAAGTTGAAGATCAGAGAGGCAAAGCAGCTGGTCACTTACCTCTTACCTCTACTTCAGCTCAGACTGAAGGGGCGACCTTCAGACTGCTTCCGACTTCACTGCTCCTCAGATTCACTCAGACTACTATGCTCTCCTCCACGTGGCTACAGACTAACTCTCAGACTGAATGCCTCTACCTTTTACACTTCTCAAATCCTGGGATTAAAGGCGTAAATTCTGATTCACTCTCCAGTAGCCCAGGGTGGTCTTGGACTCAGAGATCTGTCTACCTCTTAATCCTGAGTCCTGGGATTAAAGGTGTGTGCCTGGCTTCTATGGCTAACTAGTACTGCTGCTTTGCTATTTTGATCTCCAGTGGCCTTAATAAATCATAAACAATATATCACCGCATATATGTTAAGTGCTCACAAAGGCCAGAAGAAGACATCAGATTCCCTGGAGCTGGAGTTAAGGGTGGTTGTGAACCACCTGGCATGGGTGCTGCGACCTGAACTTGGGTCCTCTGCAAGAGCGATTTTAACCCCTGCTCCCTCTCTCTAGCTCTTCCTTACTCAGATTAGCTAACCTCTGGGGTGGCTCCACACATATAACTGGCATGTGCTTATCCTACGGTTTCAGACTGGGTCCTGAAAAGTAAGTAGATGCTCCCTCGGTGGGTCCTGAAAAGTGAGTAGATGCTCCCTCACTATTTGAGCATCACCATGGTGGCCTTTAAGCATGCTCCATGGTTTTTCCCAGAACTACCTCATGTAGTTCCAAAGTCCCTTTGCTCACTCAGGGAAATTTGAAAGCTTCTTTTCTAAATCTAGCTGAAATGGGACCATTTAAGTCATCACATAAACTGAAAGTTGAAAGAAACTTTACAGATCATGTGGTCAGTTGGATTTCAATCTGACATATAGGTCCACCAGAATTCCTAGAAAGTCTTTGTGTTACTGGGGAGGACTCGGGCCCCATCATCTCTTCTGCCAAAACAAAAGGTAAATGGGACCATATTTCATTTATTTCCATTTCACATAAGTTATTTAGGAAAACAAAAATATTTTTTGTTTAAAAAATGTTTGATATTAGGTCAGGAATGATGTCAAATTCATTTAATCCCAGCACTTGGGAGGCAGAGGCAGGTGGATCTCTGAATTGAAGGTCAGCCTGGTCTATGTAACAAGTTCCAGGCCAGCCAGGACTACACAGTGGGACCCTGTCTCAAAAAAAAAAAAAAGTTTGGAGAAAAGCACTACAGCGACAGCACAGAAGTTAAGAGCACTTCTTCATCTCCTCAAAAACTTGAGTTCAGTTTCCAGCACTTGAGCAAAGTGGTTCACAGTAGCCTATAATTTCAGCTCCAGGGGATTCAATGTCTTCTTCTGGCCTCCACGGGCACCCAGATCTGTTTAATATACATTCACATAGACACACACATACAGATAAATAAAAGACAAAAATAAATAAATCTTTAAGGCTGGAGAGACGGCTCAGCAGTAAAGAGCACTTGTTCTTACAGTAGACCCATGTTTGATTCCCAGCACCTACATGGTCGGTAACACTACCTCTAGTTCCAGAGGACCTGACACCTTCTTCTGGCCTCCTTAGGTACCAGACAGGCATGTGGTGAATATATCTATATATATTTAGGGAAAACACTCATACACATAAAATAAAAATAAATCTTTAAAAACCATGTTTGAGGGGCTATAATGTATTCAGTTGGTGAAGTGCTTGCCTAGTGTACATGAAACCCTAGGATCCTCCAAGCACTGGATAAAACTGGGCATGGTGACACGTGCTGAGAATCTCAGGACTCAGGAGGTGGAGGCAGGAAGATCAGAAGAGCAAGATCATTCTTGCCTATATAGCAAGTTTGAGACCTGCCTTGGATACATGAGATGCTATCTCAAAAATTAATATAAAATAGCTATAAGATGGGTGTTTTGACATGCTTCTGTCACCCCAGTACTCTGGAGGTTGAGGCAAGACAATTGTGAGGTAGAAGTCATCCTGGACAACACAGCAAGACTCTCTGTCAAGACAAAACAAAAGGAAAAGTTTACAAATGGTTATCTTTGTTCTAACTTCCTCAGCTTACAACTTCCCTCCAATGAGTAAGTGGTACTCAGATATTCACACCTACAGCGGCTTTTTTTTACAGCGTCATCTCTTTTGATTGATACCAGCTGATAATGGGTAGAATACAGGAGTTGGAAATTGCTTAGAGATCATCTGGTCTCACTAACTGCTTCATTGCACAAAGAAGAAACTGAGACCCAGAGAAGTGGAAAGGTAGTTAAACAGGCTTTTCCTTGACCTTTTACAGAAAGGGGGAGCTCACATTTCACAAAGCACCTGCTCTGAAAATGAATCGGATGTGTTTAGCAAATAAAATTTGCTTTAATTACCGTAGCCAAGCTTTAAGTTCGCTTATTTCTTGATTTGGTCTGAACAATCTAGTACAACCAGAATAAGAAATGGAAAGCACAGCCCTGCATCCCCACCTCTTTATATACATATTTTATTTCTTCCTTATTTATTTATTTATTTATTTATTTATTTATTATTTTTTTAAGATAGGGTTTCATGTATCCTAGGCTGGCCTCAGACTTCAACACACTGTGTAGTCAAGAATGATTTTGAAATTCTGATCCCACTGCCTCTACCTCTGAAGAGCTGGGATTATAGGCTGGTGCCTGTTGTTTTTGTCGTTGTGTTGTGTTGTGTTGAGTTGGTTTTTCGAGACAGGGTTTCTTTGTGTAACAGTTCTGGCTGTCCTGGAACTTCACTTTGTAAACCAGGCTGGCCTCGAACTCACTGAGATCCACCCACCTCTGCCTCTGAGTTCTGGGATTAAAGGCATGTGCCACCACCACCCAGCCAGTGCCTGGTTTATAGTCACTATTTTTCTTTTATAAAAGAGAAGAAGGGGGGCTGAGAAAAATTGTTTCTCCAAATGCACACAGCCAGCAAGTGGTAGAGCCTAGCCTTGCAAGGCCTTAGGATTCCAAACTTTTAATTCTACCTATTCAAACGCTTCCTCTGTAGAGAATACAAATGGGGCTGGAGTTTAGTGAATCCCCCAAACTTCCTCTCCAGTTGCCGAAGTGTTTTATATTGAGCCCACCTGGTGAGACACAGTTATACCTGGGGTAAGGACTTGGGATTCTTGGTGTGACTGGGAAGTGCCTGTACTATCTTCAGGTCCTAAGGGTGCTTTTCCTGAGCATTGTCTCAGCATACATTCTTCCCTTTCTGGGAACCTGAGTTCCCATGCTCTCTCCATTTCCCGCCATCACGATTCCATATTAGATTTGACACATAGGATGTTCAATCAATATTTCTACGATGTAGGTGTAATCTCCTGCAAGAAATAGACAATAGGGAAAATGCTAGCGTGACAGAAGACTTGGGAGGGCTATGAGGAAAGAAAGACACAGGGGAGGGAGCAAAGAACTGTGGGAGAGGAGATGGTGCTGGTGGGTAAGAAGCCGGGACTGTCAGGAAGTTAAGGGCCTGAAAGTGTGAGGAAGGTTAGAGGGCTTGAAGGTGGAAGCGGGCTATGGAGCTAAGGGCCTGACACTGCCCTCTTGCCCAATGGGCCTCTGTTTGCAGTCCCCCTGGAGGGGGTGAACATCACCAGCCCAGTACGTCTGATCCACGGCACGGTGGGCAAGTCTGCCCTGCTTTCTGTGCAGTACAGTAGCACCAGCAGCGACAAGCCTGTGGTGAAGTGGCAGCTGAAGCGTGACAAGCCAGTGACTGTGGTGCAGTCTATAGGCACAGAGGTCATTGGCACTCTGAGGCCCGACTATAGAGACCGTATCCGGCTCTTTGAAAATGGCTCCTTGCTTCTCAGCGACCTGCAGCTGGCAGATGAGGGAACGTATGAAGTGGAGATCTCCATCACTGATGATACTTTCACAGGGGAGAAGACCATCAATCTCACCGTAGATGGTAAAGCACTCAGCAGGGAAGGCGGAGGCGGGACCAGACTGGGACTAAGGCTAGACCCAAGAGAAACACAAAAATTGAACGGGCATTAGAAGGTGGTGCCTAGGCACAGCTAACATGAATAGAGTATTTGCGTGGAACAGACCACTTAACATTTACAATAATCAGGGGCTAGCTAATGTCACTCTCTCCACTTTGAAGACAAGGAAAAGAGAATAACTTGCCCAAGCTCATATGACTGACAGAGCCTAGTGTTAAACCTAGAGAGTTGGACCTAGATTTCCCCCAACTAAAATGCCTATTAGGCTTGAGTGGTTTAAGTAGAGCTCAGTGGTTTTAGAATGGTATTTAGGAAGAAAGGAACTAGCACATTCATCATGAGTCTAGAAGTTACTTGATTAATAATGAGCAGATGGAGAATGGATGGATGGATAGATGGATAAGTCATGGGAAAGAGCTAAGCTAAGGATCTCTGGAGGGACTTCTTGGCCCACAGTCTGAACTGTTTTGTTGTCAAAGACAGGAGAATAAAGAAGGGGAGGAATCGTTTTGTAGACTATGACTCACAAGCTTTTCCACCTTCCCATTTCTGGGGCTCAGTGCCCATTTCAAGGCCACAGGTGTTAGTGGCTTCAACCACTGTGCTGGAGCTCAGTGAGGCCTTCACCCTCAACTGCTCCCATGAGAATGGAACCAAGCCCAGCTACACCTGGCTGAAGGATGGCAAACCCCTCCTCAACGACTCCCGAATGCTCCTGTCCCCTGACCAAAGGGTGCTCACCATCACCCGAGTGCTCATGGAGGACGATGACCTGTACAGCTGTGTGGTGGAGAACCCTATCAGCCAGGTCCGAAGCTTGCCTGTCAAGATCACCGTGTATAGTAAGTCTCCCTGCCTGCCCAAGATATGTGTCCACTGGGACTAAAGGTATTTCAGAGAGTGACTGTCTAGCGCAATGTTTCTCGACCTTTCTAATGATGCAAACCTTTAATACAGTTCCTCATGTTGGAGTGACTCCAACCATAAAATTATTTTCACTGCTACTTCATAACTGTAATTTTGCTACTGTTTTGAATTATAATATAAATATCCATGCTTTTCAATGGTCTTAGGTAACCCCTGTGAAAGGGTCATTTGACCTCCAATGGGTTGAGACCCACAGCTTTAGAGGGAGTGAGACAGGTTAGAGATGGGCTAACTGTCCTTGAAGGACAGCCACATGTGGGAGGGAGGCTCCAGGGAAGCTCTGCCATTGCCTATCCATGCTCCTGGGGCCTTTTCTAGTCCCTCAGTTGCTAATGTTCTACTCACCACACCTGTTCCCCTTCTCAAATTGTGCCTACCTCTCGGCCTCTCTTTGCTTAGGAAGAAGCTCCCTCTACATCATCTTGTCTACAGGAGGCATCTTCCTCCTTGTGACCCTGGTGACAGTCTGTGCCTGCTGGAAACCCTCCAAAAAATCTAGGTAACATCAACTTTCACACTATAGTTCTTCCTTCAGCCTATTTCAATGCCAAGTTTAATATCGAGTGGTTGACTGTGTTACTAGCGTTGAATCTGGGGTCATGTACATACCAGGCAAGCTCTCTACTACTGAGCTACATCTCTATTTCCAAGGCTCTGTTCTGTGTTTGTGCATGTGTTTGTTGTGCTTGTGCACATGCTTATATAGGTGTGAGTATGGATATGTATTGGTGTCAGGGCATGTGTGTATAGATGCCCATGTTTGTGGATGCCAGGGGTAAACCTCCAGTGTTATTCTTCAGGGACCAGCACTTTGGTTTGTTGTTTTGTTTTTGTGAGGCGGGGGTCTTCATTAGCCTGGATCATATGAACTAGATTAAACTGGCTGGACACTGAGCCTCGGGGATCTGCCTGTCTCTACTTTTCCCAGTTCTGGGATGATAATCGTGTGCTGCTACACCCATCTTTTTTATGTGGGCTCTTAGACTTGAACTTGGTTCCTCATGCTTATAAGGCAATCACTTTACCAACTGAGCTAGCTCTCTGCCCCAGCTCCCAAGTTCTGTTCTCACCTCTTTGAGTTTTACCTCCTAGAGTGGATCTCTTTCCAGGCACATTTTTCCATAGTAAATGGAACTGCATCTGTGCTCAGTTACATCTGACTGCCCCAGCACTGTTGATGGTGGTGTCTCCTTTGGGTTATACCGTCTAGCTGGGTCAGTGTGCTACCTTTTAAGTCATGGCACCTGCAGTTTACAGAAAAAGATGTTGAAACTCACTTTGGATAAATGGCCTACCCAAGTCACAATGCTAACAACAGTCTTAGCATGCAAACCTGGATAGGACTCATTCTAAAGTTCCGGGCTACCGCCATTCCCAGCCCATCTTCCCATCATAAGGCTTCTTCTGCGGTCATTAGAACCCTTCCTGTGTCCATTACTTAGATTTTCAGTCCACACTCAATAGCTCTGTTCTTGGTGGGGGTCGAACTGATTTGCAGGAAGAAGAGGAAGTTGGAGAAGCAAAACTCTTTGGAATACATGGATCAGAACGATGACCGCCTAAAATCAGAAGGTGAGCTCTCAGCCATCCACTGGCCCCGCCCATCAGCGCTCAGATCAGAGGAGCTGCTGGGAAAAGGAAGAGTGGCTTAGGAGGAAGTCAGAAGAGCAAAACGGGGCGCAGGCAAAGCATATAGGTGCTGGGTGGGATATAGAATTTGTTCCTGGACCAGATACTCTGTTCTTTCCCCATGCAGCAGACACCCTGCCGCGAAGTGGAGAACAGGAACGGAAGAACCCAATGGCACTCTATATCCTGAAGGACAAGGTGAGCCGCTCTGTCAAGGAGTCCACATGGAACGCTAGGGAGGCCAATGATTTGGCCATCCCTTTGCAGTATTTGCAGAAATCTTTGTGTTATCCCCACTTTAGAGATAGATAGATAGATAGATAGATAGATAGATAGATAGATAGATACTTATGAAGGACTAAACAAGTAAATGAGTGACAGACCTGGCCTTCACAATAAGCAAACCTGACTTTGTGCATTCCAAATCTCATGCACTACCCCAGCTTCCACCACGCCCAGGCTATTTCCTGTCACAAGACCTACTTCTGGGCTTCAGAGCCCTTCCTCTGTTCTCTGTTCACATGCAATGCAACATCCCCATTTGCCACGACCAGGTCTGAAAGAGGATAAAGAGAGGAAGCACTGATTCTTGTTAACATTTACTGAGTACTTCTTATGTGCCTGGACCATACTAAGTGTTGTGTATTCCTAGACTGGTGTTTGCCACCAAGTCAGAGGTGGAGGTTGTGGGTGAAAACTCTGAGGTCCCCCCAACCCCCGTAGTCCCGGTACCTAAAACAAAACGCGCTCCCAGATAGGGTGAGGGAACCGTTGACCCTTGCAGCGTATGTGTTTGCAGGACTCCCCCGAGCCGGATGAGAACCCCGCTACAGAGCCTCGGAGCACCACAGAGCCAGGCCCGCCCGGCTACTCCGTGTCACCGCCTGTGCCGGGCCGCTCTCCGGGGCTGCCCATCCGCTCAGCCCGTCGCTACCCGCGCTCCCCAGCGCTATCTCCAGCCACCGGCCGGACGCACACGTCACCGCCGCGGGCCCCGAGCTCGCCCAGCCGCTCACGCAACGCCTCGCACACACTGCGGACTGCGGGCGTGCACAAAATCCGCGAGCAAGACGAGGCTGGGCAGGTGGAGATCAGTGCCTGAGCTGCCTTGGGAGCTCGCTCCGGTTGCCCTCGTTCTGCTGTCCGCAGCAGAGAGGAGGCTGAGAAGTCCGTATGCCGCTGGCCTGGAGCGAGGGGAGATCGTGGCCTGATCCCGGTTTAGGATGCACACGTGTGTGAGCTTGCACAAATGGGTGGAGCTCTGATCTCGGTGTTAAACCCTGTTGCATGTGTGCTGGGTTTACTGGCTGTGTTCTCTGGCCGTGTTCTCAGTGGGTATGAGCTGTGCCCTCTTAGGACTACATAGATTATTAAATGTCCGGCCCAATCCCCTAAAGGGTTTTATGGAAACTAACATCTGTAATTTTACCCAGTGAGACCATCTTATGCACCCCCTGGGGAGCATTTATGCTTCCCACCCACCTCCCAACCCTCATGCCTCCGATCCCTCATGTCTGCGGTACCCCCACCCCCAGCCCAAATTAGGGTCCACTTACCCACAGTGCTGGCTCCTGGGTGTACAGGGCCTATTTTGACCACAAAGGAGTCATTGTCTTAGAGGACCTTTTCTGGACACCTGGTTCCCCATCCCTCCAGATTGTGAGGTGAGCCCCATGTGTATTCCTAGGACCCTGGGAACCTGGGACTAAGCAAGGACAAAATATCAGGCCCCCAGTGCTTGGTGGCCTCCAATGGCTTCCTCAGAAGCATGCCATACCGATCTTTCTTCCTGTCTTTGTTCATGAGAAGGTGGTGGGCTTGTGCCTATAGATCAGTGGTTCTCAACCTACGGGTCATAACCCCTTTGGGGAGGGTGTCTCATGTCAGATATTGACATTATGATTTATAACAGTAGTAAAATTACAGTTATGATGTAGTAGCAAAATAATTGTATGGTTGGGGTCAGCACAACGTGAGAAACTGCATTAAATGGTCGCAGCATTAGGAAGGTTGAGGACTGCTGCTATAGAGACTTGCATACCCAC
This sequence comes from Cricetulus griseus, assembly GCF_003668045.3. Classification (NCBI taxonomy): domain Eukaryota; kingdom Metazoa; phylum Chordata; class Mammalia; order Rodentia; family Cricetidae; genus Cricetulus; species Cricetulus griseus. The sequence goes on from NC_048597.1 coordinate 149,324,727, forward strand.
TCACCACTGACCCAGGGAGTGCATCAGGCAAGGACCTGATGTTAACCATTCACACTCTTCTTCTTACAAAACAAGGGTTTCAATCATCCTCCGGACAGTTGTGGGGCTTCCTGGAGCTGTAAGGAAATAAGATCCCGCTCTCCAGAGAAACATGGAAAGAAGAAAAAGCTTAGTGTTCCCCAGAATGTCAAGCCAGTCATGGCCCACCCCCATCCTCCTGCTTTCCACCTGCCCTGAACCTGGATGCTCAGAACCCGGAACAGTGGACAGAGCTGTGGAGCCGGCTCTGTAATCTGTACCATCAGAAGACTAAGGGCAGGGCCACTCCCGGGCCACCACCTCTTTGGGCATTTTGGAAGAAAGGAAATAACCTGCTCTGTGAAGACAGAAAGCACACAAATAGCTGAAAGACAAGAAGGTCCTGGATGTTCTGTCCTCTCTTACCTAATGCCCCCCAAGGGACCTTGAGTCCCTTGTCCTTCCTCAATGCCTAAACTTCAGCTCTGTCTCTGCATCATCTCACGCACAATTCTCAAGGCCCCATATTCATCACCTCTACACCAGAACACACTTTGCCACAGCCCTGCAGGCACCAAGATTTCTGGTTTGCCTGTGCGCCCTCACCCCACCAGCGTGTCTCTCAGCTCTCCATCCTGATGGTCTTCTCGCTGCTGCTGTAGCAGACTTGTCTGCAGCTCTCCTTGCTTAGCCAGAGCCCACAATCCACTAACCTTCCCAGCTGCCTCATCCACCATAAAATAGTGTGCATAGGTGATAGTACAGGCAGGTTAGGAGATGTAAGACTTGGAGAAGGACTACCTTGGTCAGCTTTGAGATACAGGGGTGAGGGATAGGGTACAATGAGAACATACCCTGGTGCTGTATCCTGGCAGGGCTGGCTGGCTTCCCAGACACAAGCCAAATTTGTCTTAAATCGGGGGTAAGTAAGGAAGGTTTTTTTTGTTTGTTTTTATTTTTGTTTTGCTTTGTTTTGATCTTCATCTTTGTATTACTAGCATCTGGCAGAGTGCGTAGCACGCCCTGGATGCTCAATAAACTTTTGATGAAATGAAATAACTTTATCTCCACGTATGTAAACTGAACAAAAGAATAACTAAATGTACAAGTTAATTCCTTTTTCTCTTACCTTCTTCCACTTTCTTTCCAAATTTGCAAATCATCCATTCCCAAACCATCACATTCAGCTAGCCAGTCAGTCAGTCAGTCATGTGTTCTCTTAGTTACTAAACAAATATTCATCTGTTTACCACTGACTATATCCCAGATATATGATAAAGGTATTATGCCATGACTTCTATCCAGAAAAAAAAATCTCACAGAGGGAGACAGTAAGTGAACAGACTATTATAATAAGTGTGTAAGAGAAACAACAGAAACAGATACACTGTAAGGTACTCAAAGAACATACATCACCCTGGGGTTACAAGGGATAGGAGGACACATTCCAGGTGGGAGAAGCGTGTACAAAAGTCGTGGAGGGCGAAACACATAGGGAATTCAGGATACTGAGTCACTGAAGTGGATGGCATGATTTTAGGAGACTGTATAGAGGAGAAAGTGAGGAACGCTCAAGATGGGCCTCTGGAAGCTCAGATACTGTATTTTGTAAGTTGGGTTGAAAGGATCTCACGAAGAAGGCTAAAAAGGCCTATCAGGAAAGATAGGATGCAATATAAGCGAAAAGGTCATCATGCAGTCAAAGAAGGGGCTCTCAAAAAATGGTGGAACAGGTGTGACGGTGCATGCCTAGGACCTCAGCACTTGGAAAGCTGAAACAGGAGGACCTCAAGGTCAAGACCGGCAGAGGCACATAGCTATACGCTGTCTCAAAGAAACCAACGGTGTGGGGTGTGGCGATAGAACAGCCAGGACTTCAGAGGGCTTCATGGATGAAAAGGAATTCAAAATAAAAATTAGGATTGACATGTAGCTCTGTGATAAGGTACTTGCCTAGCATGTATGAGTCCTTAGGTTCGATCCCAGGAAAGAATCAAAAAAAAAAAAAAAAAAAAAAAGAAAAAGAAAAAGAAAAATTAAATTTGGCCACAAGGGGGCCCTTGGTCGACTTGGCATGAGGAGTTTCAGTCATGAGCAGGAGGTAAAGCCAGACTGCAATAGGTGAGTCATGACTGACACAGTCAAGACTGGATACTTGAATCTGGTATTTGAAAGGTCTTCCTGTTGTAGAAGAGCTTGATCCTGCCTGTGTACACTATATTTAGTTTCTACCACCAGGAGAAATTTCCAGGGAACATGAGACAAAATAAAAAATTTAAAGTATGACAAGTCCAGAGCGCTCTAGTACTAATAAAATATGGAAATACCATGCATATTTTGCATTAGAATTGTATTGGAAAACTATGCTTAGCCCATTGGTGAGGTAAGAAGAGTTAAGCTTGAGACTCCTGGAATAAGTTGATGTCTTAGAAAAGGGCTCTCTGCTGATAGCATACAAGACACTTGCAAATGAAACTGCTAATCTCCTGAGGAGAAAAGCACTTGAAATTTCTGAAAACCAATCAAAGATGAGTTAACAGGGGTGGTGACACATGCCTCTAATCTCAACACCTGGGATGTTGATGAAGATGAGTCACGGGTTTCAGAACAGCCCGGGCTACACAGTGAAGTCCCGTCTCAGGCAGCAGGAAGAATTAACAACAACGAAAGGTCAATAAATAAACAAGGAAACAAATCACTGTGAATGAGAGACAGTTGAAGATGCAATAGATTCAAACCTGCAAAGCTCTAAGGTATTGGAATTGTTGGATTCAAAATAACTAAAGAGTGCTTAGAGGAACAGAAGACAATGATCATCAGCCCAGGTTACATGAGAACGTGTCTCAAGAAAAGCAAAAGAGCGACACCAGCAAAAGGTAGCTGAAAGAGTTAAATGGTACATTAAATTAGTCTGAAGAGATGAGTAGCTAATTTGAATATATGTCTGATACTATTCAGACAGAAAGACATGAAGATGAAAATATGAAAAAAATTAAGGGATATGTCATGTAGAATGAAAATGTGGCACATTTTATCCAGACTTCAATGGAGAGAATGGAAGGGAAACCATTAATCTTTTTGAAGATTCATTTCACTTTTCATTATATGTATGGATGGGTATGTACATGTAAGTGCAGGTGCCCTTGGAGGCCAGAGGGGTCACATCCCTTGGAGTTGGAGTTACAGGTGGCTGTGAGCTGCCTGACAAGAATCCTGGGAACCCAACTTGGGTCCCCTGCAAGAGGAGTATACACTTTTAACTTCTGGGTCATCTCAGCAGCTTCAGGAAGCAATTTTTTATTTTCAGAGACAGAGTCTCACTATGTTGCCCTAGCTGACCTGAAACTCTATGTAGACCAGGCTAGCCTCAAACTCAAAGAGATCTGCCTTCTTCTGCCTCGTGAGTGCTAAGATTAAATGCTTGGCTCACCACAGCCAGCCTGGAAAGCTATTACTTTAAAGGTCAGTGACTAGAGTTTTTTTCTTTTAAATGTCTTCCTTTATTTTTATTTTGTGTGTATGTGTGTTTTGTCAGCATGTATTGTCATCTAAATACCATATGCATGCAATCCCCTCAGGGGCCAGAAGAGGGCATCTGATCCCCTGTATTGGAGATACAGATGGTGGTGAGCTGCCACATAGGTGTCAGGAATCAAACTCAGGTCCTCTGGAAGAGCAGCTAGTGCTCTTAACTGCTGAGTCATCTCTCCACCTCTGGACGTTTTCTAAAACTGATAAATACACAAAAAGATTAACATAGCAAGAAATGGAGAAAAATGACCATGTGGGAAAAAATGGTAGTAAAAATGGAATTTGTCAAAGACAAAGTGAAATTTTTAAAGGCAGAGAGAGAAAAATGAACCTTCCACTTTTAGAGGACAGTAATAGTCAAAACCCATTAGGATGTAGAGGACAGCAAAAATAACCACCAAGAATATTTTGCCTAGTAAAACAGATTTTTTTCTTTTTTTAATTTTATTTTTATATTTTAATTTAAATTAGAAACAAACTTATTTTATATATCAATCCCAGTTCCCTCTCCCTCCCATCCTTCCATGCCCCCCCCCCATGATCCCTATCCCATTCCTCTTCTGCGCCATAGAAAGGGTGAGACCTTCCATGGGGGATTATCAAAGTCTGTCGCATTATTTGGGGCAGGGCCTAGGCCTTCCCGTTTTTATGGTTTTTTTTTGTTTGTTTGTTTTGTTTTTTTTTTTTTTTGAAACAGGGTTTCTCTGTAGTTTTGGAGTCTGTTCTGGAACTTTCTCTGTAGACCAGGCTGGTCTCAAACTCACAGAGATCCACCTGTCTCTGCCTCCCAAGTGCTGGGAATAAAGGCGTGTGCCACCACTGCCTGGACTACAATAGACTTTTATAGGGAAAATAAAATAAAGATATCAAATAGAACAAGGCCTGGGGTTTCCCATGAACAGTAAAGGAACTTCTCACAGAAATACATAACAGAAAATTATTCCAAAAGAAAGGTTTGAAAAACGAGGACAAGCAAATAAATTAAAAAGTAGATCTGAATAATGCCTTATAAAATAATAGTATTTAGGCTGCAGTCCTCAAGACCTAAGAAGCAAAAGACAGGAAAATTATAGGGCTTAAGTTGGAAGGACTTATCAGAATCAAACTCTTTCAACATACTTGAATTCTTTGGGAAGGAAGAAGTAGTTAAATAGTAACTTCAGATTTTAGTAAGTATTCATGGAAAAGGTATGAATAACAACTAAAAGATCAGAAGTTCAAGGTCAAAATTGTCTACATAAGGAATTTCAAGCCAGCTTGAACTGCAAGAGAAACTATCAAATTGTGCTTTTACTAAATATATATATATATATATATATATATATATATATATGTAATACTTTTACTGTATATGTATGCATACATTGTATATCTACTAGTATTATACAATTCATGTTATATACTTCCATTATATATTTTTATATATTACATATAAATTTAATTCACCAGAAAAGAGGGAAACATATTAAGGATACAAATACAAATTCAATCCATTTTTAAACTTCCAACAACAGAAAAAGAGGGTAAAGAAAACATGGGCTGATAGGAAGCAAAAGGGTAAATGATAGGAAAACAAAGCTGAATTGTAAATGACCAAAACTGTCGAGTTAAAATACACAGATATGTCAGATTGCATTTTTAAAAGTCTTGTCATATGTCACTTAATTGGAATATGTTGAAAACAATGGCTGGAAAAGTTGAAAGTAAAGTTACAGGAAAAGGCATACCAAGCAAATGCTAAGCAAAAGGAAACCAGGTAGCTGTTCACAGAAAACAAATGGACTATAGGCTGGGTATGGTGACACACACCTGTAATCCTAACTACAAATATGTTGGGCAGGTGGGTGAAAAGATCAAAGTATATCTAGATTACATTGAGAATTCAAAACTAGTCTGTGCAACTGAGCAAGAAATTGTCTCAAAACAAATTAAAAAGGGTTAGGAAAGGGACTAGGGTAGTTCAGTGGTAGAACATCTGTCTAGCAATGCAAGGCCCTGGGTTCAATTTCCCTGTTCCACAAGTAAAAATACCTTAAAAACAAAGAGGATGTCTAGAAAGATGCCTAACTTACTGCATAGCCTCTCACGTTTTGCTTGCCTGAGAGAGCGTTAACTATTCCTGTCATTACTGGCATGCCTTTCTTACTGATTCATCTTTCCTTACTGGAACAAAGCACCTGAAGCAGGTAAACCTTAAAAAGAAAAGATATTTATTTGATTCACACTAGAAGTTAAAGAGATGTCATCGACATCAGCTCAACCCTGATGACCATCACAAGAGCATTTGTGGAAGCAAGAGACTGTCACCGAACAGGAAGTCACAGAGTAATTCAGGAGTCAGGCTCAGGCTTTTATGATAATTTGCTCTTAAGAGAACTCCAGGAGATCAGCATTCCCACGGAAAAGCATCACCGTTTGTAAATATCACTGGCCTCATTAACAGATTAATGGGTGCTAATCATCTCAATACATTGCAAAATAAATATTTGTAAAATTTGATGTTTATTCTTAACTAAAAGTTTTAAGTGAAGCAGAAAAGAAAGAAATTAGAGGAAACTTTTAAATCCTGAAAAATAATATCTACAAAAAAACAACAGTTCACATTATTAACAGTTATACATCTGAAATAATCCTTTTAAAAATAAAGAAGTTACAGATGCTTGCAACCATGCTCATATCCAGTCTTGTACTGATAAAGCAAGAGAAGCAACAATAAAGGCTAAAAACAGAAACAAAATTGTCACTTTAAATCAGACAAATTTTCTTTGTAGCAAACATAGCCATCTGCCCCACAACTAAGTGACTTAAAACAATAACAATTTTATTTGTTTGGCTCCTTGTATTAACAATTAGGGCTGGACTCAAAGTGGCAGTTCATTTGCTCAGGCTTCCTGGGGTCATTTATATAATTGTGTCATCCAACAGCTTGAATTGGAACTGGATGGCTGAATCTCTTCACATGTCTAGTGACAAACGCCCAAGTAGGTTTAGGATACCCTAGCTATGAGAGTTGATCTTTGTTCTCTGTGGCTAAACCAAGCTAGTAGTCCCAAAGTCATAGGTTGAGAGACAAATGCAAAATTTGCAAGGCTTCTTAAGGCTCGGTCCTGGAAATTCTTAAGCATTGTTTCTGCTGTATTCTATTGGTCAAAGCAAATCACAAAGCCAGCCTATTTTCAAGGAGTTGAGAAAGTGTTTTTTTTTTTCTTAAAAAAAATAAAATAAAGTAAGTCAGATGGAGGTGGTGCATGCCTTTAATTCCAGCCCTAGAGAGGCAGAGGTAGGTGGATCCCCGAGTTTGAGGCCAGCTGGTCTACAGAGTGAGCTCCAGGACAGCTAGGACTACACAGAGAGACCCTGTCTCAAAAACCCCAAATAAAATAAAATTGTTATCTATTATTATTGATGATGGGTGTATGTGTATATGTATGGTGTGTGCGTGTGTGTGCGTGTGTGTGTGTGTGTGTGTGTGTGTGTGTGTGTGTGTGTGTGTGTGTGTGTGTAAGAGCAATACATGTTATATGTTATGCTATGTGTAGAAGTCAGACGACAACTTTGGGGAGTCAGTTCTCTCCTTCCACCATGGGCTCAGGGGATCAAATCCAGATAGCCAGGCTTGAGGTACAAGTGCTTCTACCCAGCTCCATTTTGCTGGTTCCAGTTTCCTTCTCGATGAGAGGAAGTAAACATTGCAAAGGAAGAAGAGTAAGGTGTGGTGGGGATCACTGCAGCTACATTTGCAAATAGTCTGCACTACAAGGACTAACCTATTAGCTAAAACACAACTAATGGGTAAGATTTTCAGGGAGCAGATTATAAAACTTGAAATAAGCCTATCATAAATAACTATGTTGTAGAATATTAGTTCCTTCTATATGGTCAATCTATTTGGACAGAAATTTCCACAAGATTTTTCAAGGAACTTGACAAGCCAAAATAGCAGAGACACTTCTGAGAAAGAAGTGAGGAAAGTAGGTTGACACCCCAAGTGATGCACCTCCTCCAACAAGACCACACCTACTAGTCCATCTCAAACAGTTCTACCAACTGGGCCACGTATTCAAACACATGAGCCTATGGAGGCCATTCTCATTCAAACTACCACACTGTGTGGTGTTGGGCCTGTTTATAATCCCAGCACTTGGGGGACTGATACTGAAGGATGGTGAGTTCAACTCCAACCTGGATTAAATAATAAGACTCTGTGTAAATAACTAAATAATAAAATTTAAACTCACCAGTTGTTCTGAGGATTCAGTGTTTAAGGACATATACATGCACACATTCTCTCCCTCCCTCCCTCTCTCTCTCTCTCTCTCTCTCTCTCTCTCTCTCTCTCACACACACACACACACACACACACACACACAAATTAAATTTTAAAAACCTGATTTTGAGAAAAAATGTGAATATCACCTAAGGTAGAATATGTATACATACCAAGGCCTGAACATTCTTCTCCTGGGCATGTGCTCTAGAGTAACTTTTTTGTGTTTGCTTGTTTTTTTGTTTTGTCTTGTTTTTTGTTTTGGTTTTTCGAGACAGGGTTTCTCTGTGTAGCTTTGGAGCCTATCCTGGCACTCTGGAGACCAGGCTGGCCTTGAACTCACAGAGATCCGCCTGCCTCTGCCTCCTGAGTGCTGGGATTAAAGGCATGCGCCACCAACGCCTGGCTTAGAGTACCTTATTTTACTATTTTATTGTGGATTTTGTTCTTTTTTTTATTTTGAGACAACCTCATGTAATCCAGGCTATTCTCAAACTTGCTATGTAGCCAAGGGTGGCATTGAACTCTTGATCCTCCTGCCTCCACTCTCAAGTTCTGGGATTCCAGATGTGTACCACCTCTATTCAGCTTGCTCTAGAGAACCATTAAACCCTTAAAGTCAGACTAAGAGTTGATCTTAGTGCATTTTGGGTTGCTATAACAGAATGCCTAAGACTGAGCAATTGATAAAGAATGAAGACATATTTCTCACAGTTTTGGAGACTGGAAAAGCTAAGATTAAAGCCCCTATAATTGTTAAAGTCCTTGCTGCAAGATCCCGGTGAGGATTCATTCAAATGAAAATTTGAGGGAGTTGTGCTAGCTAGTTTTTATGTCAATTTCACTCAAGTTAGAGTCACCTGAAAGAGGGCACCTTAATTTAGAAGATATCTCCTTAAAATCTGCTATAGGCAGTGGGCGGTGGTGGTGCCCACCTTTAATTCCAGCACTTAGAAGGCAGAGGCAGGAGGATCTCTGTGTAGATCCAGCCTGGTCTACAAAGTAAGATCCAGAACAGCTAGGATATAGAAACCCTGGAGAGAGAGAGAGAGAGAGAAAGAGAGAGAGAGAGAGAGAGAGAGAGAGAGAGAGAGAGAGAGAGAGAGAGAGAACAGAGAGAGACAGAGGGAGACAGACAGAGACAGAGAGATCTGCTGTAGGCAAGCTTTGGGGGCATTTTCTTAATTAGTAATTAATGAGGGAGGGCCCAGTCCTTCATAGGTGCTACCACCCCTGGGCTAGGCTCTATAAGAAAGCAGAATGAGGGCTGGAAAGATGGCACACTGGTTAAGAACACTAAGTAGTCTTCCAGAGGTCCTGAGTTCAATTCCAGCAACCACATGGTGGCTCACAACCATCTGTAATGAGATCTGGTGCCCCCTTCTGGCCTGCAGGGATACATGTAGACAGAACACTGTATACATAATAATTAAGTAAATCTTTAAAAAAAAAGAAAAAGAAAGAAAGCAGAATGAGCAAGCCATGAAGAGCAAGCTAGTAAGTAGTGACTCTCCAAGGCTCCTGCCTCCATGTTCCTACCCTGTTTGAGTTTCTGTCCTGACTTCCTTAAATGATGAACAGTGCTGTGGAAGTATAAGTCAAATAAGCTCTTTCCCCTCCAAGTTGCTGTTGGTCATGGTGTTTATCATAGCAACAGAAACTCTAACTGAGGCATTAGTGCTGTTCATAACAGAAGGCAAAAAGGAACTGTTTGACTAGGTACTACATTGTGATGAAATAACCAGGTACTCTTCTGGGAAGAAAACATTATAGAATGTTTTGTCTTCCTAATTGCACCTAATTCAGGATCCTTGTTTACTTGGCCCTCCTCAGAAATGTCCCTCATATGATCCAAACCCTCTTCTTGAGACACCACATAACAGAATGTACATAAAATTTATATCTATAGAAGACATCAGCCTTTGAAACCTTCAGGCAGGCAATGTTTGATGTAGGTGTGACCCATAATTACTTGAAGAAAATGGAATGATGTGGAATTGAGAAAATAGATGTGTTGCAGCCTGTAAGATGACTTTGAGAGTGGGTAAAAGCACTTGCACCAAGTCTGACAACCTAGCACCTGCATGGTAGAAAGAGAGACTCAACTCCTACAAAGTGTTCTCTCATCTCCACCTGCTTCCTCATTGTTACACACACACACACACACACACACACACACACACACACACACACACATTACATTCAAGTAAGGAAATTTTAAGAGTTTGCATGTATATACAGATGTGATTTCAGGCCTCAGGAATAGGACAAAGGACTAAGAGATAAGTTGAGCCAGCAAAATGACATCAGGACACTATTCCTAACCAGCAAAGAGGAAGTCATCATTGTGACTCAATTTCCCTACAGCCATTGGCAGCTTGGGACAAAGATAAAAGCTCACTGAGAGTGAGAGCAACCTGACTTGAGCAAAAGGAAAGAAAAGAGGGGCTGGAGAGATGGCTCGGTAGTTAAAAGCACTGGCTGCTCTTGCAGAGGACCAGTTCAATTCCTAGCACCCATATGTTGGCTCACAACTATCTGTAACTCCAGTCCCAGGGAATCCAGTACCTTCTGAGGGCACTGCAAGTAGATGAAGGCCAGGCATACAGGCAGGTAAAATAGCCATACACATAAAATAGAAATAACTGCTTTCTTCTGAAAGAGGAAAGAAGACAAAACAGGTAAAGACTTCAGACCCCAGTGTATCTAGGGTTGGCTGTGCAGCTCAGGGAGAGGGTTGTGCTGTACCTGTACCCAGAAAATCTAAGGGTCAATTAATACATATCTGGTTTTTACAAACATACTTAAATGCCCTGGGTACAACATAGACCTCAGGGTGTTTTATAAATGAGGAAATGGCGTCAGAGAGGTTCTATAACTTATTTTAGGTCACCCATTCAATAGAATACTTAGCCTATCTGCCTTCAAATACCACCTAGGTTTGTCCTTTGACCTGACAGCTTGGATAGGAGTCCTTGGCTGCACATGAATAAAACACTACAAAGAAGCAAAGAGCCAGACGTAAAAAGAAATTTGCTCTGAAGGGCCACTCAGAAGGGTACCCCCGTCCTTTTCCTCTCTTACCTATCTTTCAAACAGCCAAGAGTAAGATACTCACAAAACACTAGCACTAGGGGTGAAAGAAGGAAAAATTTAAGCTGGTCACTGGGCTTGCATGTCACCAGACCCCTAAAGTAGCAAACTTCCCTAAAAATAGAAACAGGAGGTAGCTCCCATGCATCCACATCATCCCATGACTCATGTGGTAGGCTCTTCCTTAGCTTGTGGAAATGAGACAATCGGAGTCTAACGGGCCAGGTTGCTGTAAATGAACGTGTATCCCTGAGTTCCCCTGGATGTGTTTGGAATTTTAATGTGCTGCAGGAATGGCTCAAAGTCAGTGTTCCCTTGGATCCCCTTCAGTTTTCAACAGGTGGCTCTTCAGAATATTGAAGAGATAAGAGACTGTTTCAAAAGCAACTTTAAGCATGGGGCAGGACATGTCTCTAGGTAGACATGTTCTGAGGCCACTCCCCAGCTGCCATAGACTCTGGTTCTGTAGGGGAAGCTGTAGCCACGCCTTCTTAGGGGCTGGCTACAAGAGTACCTGAGGGCTTGTGAGGGCGTGGTCAGAGTGAGTAGGGGGACTGCGTTTTCGGTTTCGGTTTCTCTTTGCTTCTTGCTGTACAGACTACCACCGGCTGGCTGGTTCGCTCTGTAAGTAAGGCTTTTCCCTATTAAATACCCTTATATTTCTACCTGACTCCGTATTGGTAATTTCTTACTATATCAATTGTAGGGGAAGCTGTAGCCACGCCTTCTTAGGGGCTGGCTACAACTTCCCCTACGTGGTTCCACACCCCCTCCCCCCCAACCACCGTGTTCCCTGTCTCTGCTGTCCATCCTGCTCAGCTAAGCACAGGCCTGGGCATAAATCTGAGCTCCTTTGACCATTTTTTTTTTCTTTTGGGAAAAATAAATATCATCTTCCTGGATAATAGAAACTAAATAAAATTGAGTTGATGTTGGAACATTAGCAGAGAACTTGGTTAGTTCAAGCATCAGCAAAAGAGACTGGAAAAGGACTATTGCTGACAGCATTCTTGTGGAGCTCAGCCACTCTTGGACCCTGTGTAACTGGGGAATCCCAGGTTAGCCATGGGTTCATTGAATCTGCCTGTCACACCCTTTCCTGTCTCGTCTTTGGCTGACCTCATCCATATAAATGTCCCTTCATCAGTCTGACCTCACACGTACCTTGCTCCTATAAACCCTCCAGAGAGAAGTCACAGACTTGGTCAGCCCCATTAGTGCTTCCGTTTTTTTATTTACTTTGTCTTTTTGTTTTTGTTGTTTTGTTTTTTGAGACAGGGTCCAGGCTGGACTGGACTCAAATTCATGATCCTCTGTATGCCAGGACTACAGCCATGAGCCACTGTACAGGCTGTGCATTCCTGAAATCTCCTCCTCTATTCTGACCCCAACCCCTATCCTTCCTGCTCAGGCACTTTGTCACCCCCATTCCATCTATTCCATAGCCCATGGAATTGGTCAGTTTGTTGAGACAGTGGTGTTCTCTTTCACGGATTCTGTCTTAATCAATAGTGGTCTGTCTGAGGAGAGAGAGGTGAAAAGAGAAGGCAGCCTTCTACTTTGTTAGTTGTTAGGGCTGAGACTGACCCTGGAAATCAATAGGGAGGGGGAGGAAGGGAGAAGGGTCAACTGTGTTAGGGGCCTCCAGAGAAGCTGGCCAGAACAATTGAGAACAAAGCCTGGACACTCTTCCGCTGAGGCCCAGAGCCTGGCCTTGGCCTTCCGTGAACAGCTCTAGGAAATGGCTGAGATTCCAGATTTGGAAGGAAGAGACTGGTAAACAGGAGTTGGGCTGAAAAGAGAGCGGCCTCTCTGGATTTTAGGGAGGGGCTGATGTAGTCAGCTGGGTGCCACAAAGCTTGTTTGCTTATGTAGACATAGAAGATGGGGGTCAGACCAGGCAAGACGCTGAGAAGGCTTCATTCCAACCATCTTCCCGAGGCCTGAAACTCATCCCCACTGATGATGCTTCAAATAGCTTCAGTGATGGGATGTGCATAAAAATGAACCAAAAGGACTGTCACTCATGTGTCAAGCAATGTCGGTGTGAAGTAGTTTTATGTATAATCACATTCCATTTTTACTCAGATCTCAAGGTGGGATCTATTATTAATATTCCCATTCTACAGAGAAGGAAACTAACTTTGAGGATGAAGGATCTACCCAAGACCACACAAACCTAATTTTAAAGTTGTTCGGAAAACTATGTGGACACAGTCCGTGGGGTTTTCACAGCTGGTTTCCAAGGTTCTGAGTCATCCTTTCGTATGTTCTACTCTCCTGAGGCCCAATTTATCTGTTCCTAGGGAATGGACCAAGGATACACACTGCTCCCCTTCCTCTTTGATTTCTTGGCCTGTGGCCCCTTTGAACTTATCTTCAGCTCCTCTCTCCTGTGTCTGGGGCTCCACCTCGAGTCCTTATCTCCCTTTATTATGGCTGTCTGATGGAAAAGGAGAGAGACCAAAATGTAAGCATAAGCTTCAAACAGAGCTGTGGGGTTGGAGGACTGAGGGTGTGTGTACAATTATGGTCAGTGTGAGGATTTTATTTAAGAAGCCCTAACTTAGACATGAAATAAACTGTACGGCAGGAGTTAGTGTCTAGGGTTGTAGCTTAAGTGTAGAGGTCAGAGAGTTTCTCACCTCTGGTCCCCTCCCAGTTCTCTAAGGCACCGAGGGCCAGGCAGGAAGCATCCGTTTCCTCAAAGCTGCTTCCCCACTGGGACAGAGTCTCAGTCACAAACAACTACCACCACCGCACCCCTCCCCTTCTTCCCTTACTGCTGTGCGCTCAGAGCAGTGGGGACAAAGTGTGTGGGACAAGGAGAGTAGCTGAGAGAAGCCATGGGCTATGGAGGAGTGGGCCTCCTGGAGACTAGGTGGCCTCTGCCTCTACTGCTTCTTCTCATCATGGGTGAGTGGGGGCCCTCCCTCTTCTAGCCCAGGCTCCTTGGTTTAATGTCCCGATCCGATCCACCGCCTGGATCCAAGGTCAGCAGGATCTCCGGTGTCTTAACTTTTCATTAGCAGTGGCGGTACCAGAGACAATGGTGGTGGTGGTGGGGTGTGGGTGTGTGTGACAGAAACAGAAAAGGCTGTCACAGGCAGACCCTGTCCTGTGAACGCTGACCCTCTCCCTTCCCAGATAGCTTTTTGGAAATAGATGTTTGGTAATATAAGCAGACTCCTACACAACACACAGAAGGGGTGTAGTGCAGGGAGTCTCTCTTTCTTTCCTAGGAGGCAAGGCTCTGGATTCTCCACCCCAGATCCTGGTTCACCCTCAGGACCAGCTACTTCAGGGCTCTGGCCCAGCCAAGATGAGCTGCAGAGCATCTGGCCAACCGCCTCCCACTATCCGCTGGCTGCTGAAAGGGCAGCCCCTCAGCATGGCTACCCCAGACCTACATAACCTTCTGCCTGATGGGACCCTCCTGATACGTCGGCCCCATGTCCAGGGACGACCCCAAGATGATCAGAATATTCTCTCAGCAGTCCTGGGTGTCTACACCTGTGAGGCCAGCAACCGGCTGGGCACAGCAGTGAGCCGGGGTGCTAGGCTGTCTGTGGCTGGTGAGGCTTGGGAGGGCCCAGGGTAAAAAAAGCTAGGTTGAGATGCTTGTGTCCAGGGAAATATGAGGGGCTATCTGTAAGGGAGGCCTGGGCTAGGGGTCTTTGGAGGGAGAACTAAGTTAACTTGGACACAGAAGGCCAAGGAAATAGGTATAGCAGAATGGGGTTAGCCTGCTAGGAGATGCCAAAGAGGGACTCATGGGAGGGTAGACATGCTTCCTGGTGACCTGATGTCCTCCTAACAGTCCTCCAGGAGGATTTCCAGATCCAGCCTCGGGACACAGTGGCCATGGTGGGCGAGCGGCTGGTTCTTGAGTGTGGGCCACCCTGGGGCTACCCGAAGCCCTCAGTCTCGTGGTGGAAAGATGGGAAGGCCCTGGTCCTTCAGCCAGGGAGGCACACCGTAAGTGGAGCCCCCTTCCCGGAAACTTTTTCCCCATACTCCATCATGTCCTGGGCACACCAAGCAACTAACCTGTTCTCCAGTGACATGTCCCCTGGCAGATCTGAGGAAGGGAGGGCAAAGAGACCTCAAGCTGCCCTCCAACCTCTAAGCTTCTCACATTGAAGACTTCACAGAGTATTTGAACTGACAGGTGTCTGGAGATTCCCTGATGGTGGCAAGAGCAGAGAAGAACGACACGGGGACCTATATGTGTATGGCCACCAACAACGCAGGGCAACGGGAGAGCCGAGCAGCCAGGGTGTCTGTTCAGGGTAAGAGCAGGAGTCAGCTAAAATCCAACATAAGTGCTAGTGAGATAACTTGGTGGGTAAAGTGCTTGCTTCCCATATGTGAGGACTCGGGTCAGCTCTCCAGTACCCACAGAAAAGCTGAGCATGGCAGTGTGTGTCTATAATTCCAGTACTGGGGAGGAGTGGAAACAGGTGGGTTCCAGAAGCCAGCCAGCCACTCTAGTCTACACAGTGAGTTCCAGGTTCTGTGAGAGACCTTGTCTCAAGAAAGAAAGAAAGAAAGAAAGAAAGAAAGAAAGAAAGAAAGAAAGAAAGAAAGAAAGAAAGAAAGGAAATAAGAAAGAAAGAAAGAAAGAAAGGAAATAAGAAAGAAAAAAGAAAGAAAGAAAGAAAGAAAGGTGACAAGCAATAAAGGCTCTATTGTCAATTTTTGGTTTCCATATTCATACTCATCCACATGCACACACATGAACACAACCCCACAAATTTCAAGGTAAGGTAGGAGACGCCAGTGAGTGTGCTGGCCAGGTATGGAGGCTCTGGTATACAGGGCTCAGCTGGGATTGTGGTCCGAGTGGCGAGGCCTCCCTGTGCCAGGCTAGAGTGGACAGAGGTGTACTCTAGACCTGAAAACTCTGGGAGACAAGTTCGTCCATGATGAAGGTATGCTCCACTTCTCCACCCTACCCCTGTGTTCCTCAGAGTCCCGGGACCACAAGGACTACCTGGAACTTCTGGCTGTTCGGATTCAGCTAGAAAACGTGACCCTGTTGAACCCGGAACCTGTGAAAGGCCCCAAGCCTGGACCAGCTGTGTGGCTCAGCTGGAAGGTGAGGCAGAAGCCTCTGCCCAGGAAGTGAGAGCCCATCCAGAGTTCAGATGAGGGCTGTCATGGACTCCCCAAGCCCTTATCCTTACTCTAACTTCTTCCCAGGTGAGTGGCCCTGCTGCACCTGCTGAGTCATACACAGCCCTGTTCAGGACCCAGAGGGACCCCAGGGACCAAGCATCTCCATGGACAGAGGTGCTGCTGCGTGGCTCTCGGAGTGCAAAGCTTGGAGGCCTTCTCTGGGGCCAAGACTACGAATTCAAAGTGAGACCATCCACCGGTCGGGCTCGAGGCCCGGACAGCAATGTGTTGCTCCTGAGGCTGCCAGAACAAGGTCAGGGAAGGATCTTGATTGATGTGTGTGTGTGTGTGTGTGTGTGTGTGTGTGTGTGTGTGTGTGTGTGTGTGTGTGTGTAGGGGGGTTCCTAATCTTTCCCAGTCCGGTCTGGATGCACTTTTCTGCATGGCAAAGCAAACAGCTGTAAGAAGTCCCTTGTGGAACTCTGACTCTCCATCCCCCAACCCCTCTCTTGACCCTCCCACAGAATCCTCTCTTTTCACATTCCTAACAATCTCTTCCTTTTCTCCAGCTCCCAGTGCCCCACCTCAAGAAGTGACCCTAAAACCTGGCAACAGCAGCGTCCTTGTGACTTGGGCTCCACCACCTGCTGAAAACCACAACGGTGTCATCCGTGGCTACCAGGTAGTCCCTATAAAATGACACTGACCAGCAGACTCCTCTCCCCTGGAGTCCTGCACATCCTTGCGTTGGCCACTACAAAACAGCATGTGAGCCAAAATATGGGGGGATTTTACTTTCGTTGGGCCCATGTGCAAAGGCCTATTTGATCCGTCAGGCCCTGCCAAGCATTTTATAAGCTACTGTCTCATTTCATCTCACCAAAGGCCTTAGGCTATTATCTCCAGTTTATACATAGAAAGCCAGATTATGGTCATAGTCAGAAGAAACAGAACAGAAACCAAACATTGATTTGATCAAACCAAAACTTAGGCTGGACCAGACCTATGTCTTTAAGACAGGAGAGCTCAAAATGTGGATGCTGGGCTGGCAAGAGGCAAATCGCCTAGGAACTCATTGGGAAGGCAGACTCTCAGGCCCTTTCCCAAATCCCCTGAATCAGAAAATAAAAACTGAGCTTGGTACCTCTATTTTAGCAAGCCTCGAGGTGACTTGAAAACACCCTGAACCACTGGTCCTGATTGCATTTTAGTAGATTACCTTTGCCCTTCTGTTGTCTAGAGAGATGTCTCTCACTTGGTAGAGGAGGGGGAATAGGGACTTGCTGTTGTTTGATTGGATACCACCCCCCCTGGAAGATGGCAGGCTTAGGAGGACCACATGGCCATTTGCAGATGAAGGGCTCTGCTGCTGGGATGTACTGGGGCAGCTGCTCACCTTTGCTTGTGCCCCAGGTGTGGAACCTGGGCAATACCTCATTGCCCACTACCAACTGGACTGTAGTGGGTGAACAGACCCAGCTGGAGATCTCCACACGTGTGCCAGGCTCCTACTGTGTACAAGTGGCTGCAGTCACTGGTGCTGGGGCTGGAGAGCCCAGTAGCCCTGTCTGCCTCCTTTTAGGTGAGAGAAAGGTCCTATCCATACCCTTCAGCCCCCATGTCATCCTCCTGTCTCCCTGTTCCTTTACACTTTCACCTCCCCCTTGTCTGTTGGTCCCTTACTGTCCCATTGGCCCTCTCTCTGAGCTCCACATCCCATACAGAGCAGGCCATGGAGCAGTCAGCCAGAGACCCCAGTAAACATGCTTCCTGGACCCTGGATCAGCTGAGGGCCACATTAAGACGACCAGAAGTCATCGCCAGTTGTGCTGTCCTGCTCTGGGTGCTGCTACTAGGCATTGCTGTGTGTATCTATAGACGGCGCAAAGCTGGGGTTCACCTGGGCCCAGGTGAGAGGAGAGTCCGTGTGTATAGGTCTCCCTGGGTCTAGCCAGAATACCACAGGGACTTCTATCTCTAGGAAGATGTTGGGCTTTTCATTTAGCTGTTGCCCCATTTTCTTCCAGGTCTGTACAGATACACCAGTGAGGATGCCATTTTAAAACACAGGTGAGAGGCCAAAAGGGAATCCCTAGGAAGGGCAGGGTGAGTCTCGTCAGAGAATGAGATGTAGTTTAGTCTACCCTCCTGCCAGGCAGTTTAGGATCCTAGTACCTGAAGCTCTCCTGGACTCTGTGTGACATCGAATCTCTTTCACTGTAGCCTCTTGACAGCCGAGCAACCCGAATCATAAAACCTAAATGTTTTGGCCAAAAGCATCACAGCTGGCCTCTGAACACCTTCCTGTTGTTCCTGTCACCTACTCTCTCTACTCCTGCTCTTAAGTGACTAGGAGCTGGCAGGAGACAACCAGCTCTAGTGTCTTGATTCCTCTGTGTTCCCAACGTCGACCTGTTATTTATTGTCTTTGCATTCTGTGTGTTGTCTGCCTCTTGAGCCATCTACCTGTCTTGCACATGCTGCTCACTTCCAGCAGGGGGAGATCAGCCCTAGGTCATTGACCGTTCAAACCAGCGCCAAACAATAGGTACCTCTGTTCCAACTGCTTCATTACCAGAGCTAGTCTGTAGCCATAAGACAAAATTCTAAGAAAACAACAAAACATTCTTCCTATGAACCCCATTCCACACACACCACTGGCTGAGGTTTACACTTAAAAAATATTTTTTCTCTCTGTCAACTTCATTAGACTTTAGGCTCTGGGTATGAATTATTTGAGAAGCACTAATTGAGTACCCACTGTGTACTGGATATATAAGTCCCATGGGCTACCAGTTTTCTTTCAACGAGGTTCCAGGCTGCCTGGCATCATGTTCTGAGTTTTCTCTTGCTCTCTGGCTTCTCTCTTCCAGCTGCCTCCTGCCTCCTGAACTTTGTTCTGCTCTGCTTCCCTGGACCACTTTCTTTGTCCTCAAGGGAAATTCTATCCAGATAGTTTATCTATTCCTTTGGGATAGTCTTTACCCACCAGGAACTTGAAGACAGGCAGAGGCAGGCAGGAGAGAAACCTGCAGTTGGATATGCAGCATGACCCAGATATAGGGAGGGGGCTAGAGAAACAAAAGAATGAGGAGCCCACACACTCTACCCCATCGAGAAGAGTGTGGAGTGGGAGAAATTGCTTGCTATATTCACAGGGAAATGTAAACCGTTGTTCTGACTGGGGTGTATGGTATCAGAACAAAGGATAAAATTAGAAAGCTGCAAGCCAGACCAAGGAAGATGCCATGGTGCACATCTTAACTCTGATCTTGGTAAACAGGGAGCAACTGAAGCCTCTAGACAGAGAAGTAGTTCTATCAAATTGCTGCTCTTGATGGATTATTCAGGCAGCTGGAAGCCACCATTCACCACAGCAAGCTACTATTCTGCCAGCAGTGATTTAGAATTTTCTCAGCTCAATTCACAGCATCAGTCTTGTGTGGAGGCTCTCTCTGTTGCCACTTAATAATGTGGCTTGGAGAGACTAATTTATTCCTTGGGTTGTACAGCTAAACTATGGCAGGTGGGGATTTTCGATCCATGTTTGCTTGGCTCCATTTTGTTCTTTTCATCTCCATATCCACAGCTGTCTTTCCCCTAATACTCCCTCTCCAGCTCTGGGCAGCTTAGTCTTCCCCTGATCCCAAGATAGAAAGATACGATGAGTTCAGGGGCAGAGGTCTGGGGAGGGGGACAACTGCAAAATAATGAAAGATAGCTCTAAGGGTGAAGCAAACACTACCATCTACTCCTGCTGCTGCCCTCTGAGCTGGACCGCTTAACTAATTTGGTTCCTATTCTTCCCTGCCTCATCCCACCACCACTACCACCACTACCCCAGGATGGATCACAGTGACTCCCCATGGCTGGCAGATACCTGGCGTTCCACCTCTGGCTCTCGAGACCTGAGCAGCAGTAGCAGCCTCAGTAGTCGGCTGGGAGTGGATCCTCGGGACCCACTAGACAGCAGGCGCTCCTGTAACTATGCCTCCTGTGAAGGGACCTCGGGATGGAAAGGGGAGATGGAGTGCAATGTGCTCACCATAACTCCTCTTGTCATTTTTATGACAGTGATCTCCTGGGACCCCCGGAGCCCTGGTGTGCCCCTGCTTCCAGACACCAGCACTTTTTATGGCTCCCTCATTGCAGAGCAGCCCTCCAGTCCTCAAGCCCGGCCAAGCCCCCAGACACCAGCTGCTAGGCACCTTCCATCCAAGTTGGCTGGAACCTCCAGCCCCTGGGCCAGCTCAGATAGTCTTTGCAGCCGCAGGGGTCTCTATTCCCCACGAATGTCTTTGGCCCCTGCAGAGGTTTGGAAAGCCAAAAAGAAGCAAGGTAAGGGTGATGGGAAAAGCCATGTTCGGGAGCAGATGGGGGTGGGACTAGGAGTGGTAATGTGGTCCACTGACCTTAATCAAGCTGGGTATGGGCTGAACATCACCCACAAGCTCCCATTATCTCCCAGTGGACACAGATCTCTATCTCCATCCACAGAGCACTCATCACAGCTTTTCTCTAAGGCAGCGGGCCTTGTCTCTGCAGTCCATTTAACAAGCACCATTGCATGCCAGGCAGGCATGGTAGACACAGGAGACACGGGCACACCCCTATTCTTCTTGCAAACCCCATCTTTGCTGACCAACAAACAAGTATAGCTTGAGCCTGGCCTAAGGCAAACAGTGCTATAAAAAAACAAAACAAAACAAAACAAAACAAAAAAAAACAAAAACTCAGGCTTTCCAGAACTCATGCCCCACACATTATACACTGGTCTGCTTGGGCCCCCGACTCTCACTTTGCTTCTCAGAGAGAAGTGTGTATGTCCATAGTCCTTGCACTCACAAACTCAACCATCCAAGGATGAAAACAACACCTGGAGGGATGCTGGACCTAGTCCCCTGTAATGTGAAGAGACACCTATAATACTTTTGGGACAGATTTATCTCTTTACTTCCAGCTACCTGTTTTGATGTTCCAGAAGGAGACAACTATAATCTCCATTTTTTCCCAAACAACAACTATTCACTAGCTGCTTTTCTTATATTTGTTATTGTGTTTGATCCTTGAGACAGACACCGTTTCTCTAGATTTACAGAGAGAAAACAATTGACAGAATGATTGGGTAACTCGCTCAAACTTCCAAAATAAGCTACAGAGCTCAACTCTGAAGCCAGGAGGATCTGTCTCCAAAGGTCACTGAGTTCCCAGGAATCACTGAGGAAGGTCCCTGCTTTGGGGACTGTTTTCCCAGCCACTGCCCTGCAGAGCACGGCAATGCACTCTGCCTACCATGGTTACAGACTTTCTGAATTGCTTAGAGAGACTTGGCAGATGTTTTCACATTCAATTTTTTTAAAAAACAAATAAAATCCAACTTTAGTAAAAAAAAAAAGGTGGATTAGGAGTAATTAAGAGCTTGTTTAATAGGGGCAATTTTATGTGACTGTAAATATTAATAAGCTGGCCTTCTTCCCCATTTTGCTAGGGGCTATTGCATTATTAATCTTTAGTGGTAATGAAATGCCAGCTGAAAAGACTTGCAAGAAGTCTCATTTAGGGTCATAAACTCAGTGGTAAAGCCTTCAGTCGTCATGCACTGGGCCCTGGATTCAATCCTCAAAACAAACAAACAAAACTGCTTTTGTGTGGAGGGCCACAGTGACTTCAGTAAAATGTATGATCTCTCTTGGAACATTAACAATTCTAGAAAAAGATGAATTATTCTCTACAGTCATTGATTTATTTCCTTCCTTCCTCTCTCTTTCCCTCCCTCCCTCCTTCCTTCTTCCCCTTTGATGCTGGAGCTTGAACCCAGAGCTCCACACACTAAGCACACACCCTACAATTGAGCTACATCCCCATTTCTACAGCCATTTCTCAAGAAACTTCCAGTTCTGCCATGGGGCTTCCTAGCCAGAGGTAGAGGTTTTCACTTGGCTCTGTTTTACCTCACCCCGCAACCCAGTCTTCCCACCTCCTCAGTCAAGACACAGTCGCATATCTCAGGACAAGTCGATGTGAGAAATGAAAATTATTAACAGACTGTGTCTAAGAATCGGAGTGTTTGTCTTCACAGAGCACAAATAGATGAGGAGAGGAGCAGTGTGAGGGAATGGAGACCAGGAAAACTGGAATGACAACAAAGAAAAGAAAGTTGGGTTTGGATGCATCTGTCTGGAGCCAGGACCCTTGCAACCTGTTTTTGTTGAATCCTCAACATCATCCTTTGGAGTGGTTGCTTACAAGTAAACTGATGTTCAGAAAGATTGATGCATTTCACTGAGGTCACACAGTTAAACCAGTCAGTGATCTTTCCAGTCTTTCAGGCTGGGGAAAGATGGGGGCAGAGAGAAGTAGTTTCCCCCCTCTTTTATCTAGATTCCAGGTCCCAAGGACTGAGTGAATAATATGGCTAAAGACAGGGCCTGTGACTGGGGTCTGAAAAGCCTACTCCCTCTGTCCCTAACAGCTATCTTTCCCTTATAGAGCTGCACCAAGCCAACAGCTCCCCATTGCTCCGCGGCGGCCACCCCATGGAAATCTGGGCCTGGGAGGTGGGAAGCAGAGCCTCCAAGAACCTTTCCCAGAGCCCAGGTGAGAGAGGATCCCTAAGTGGGAAGTAAGGGGTGAGGCAGGTTTTCAGGCCTACCCAGTCCAGGCCCCTCTCTGTTCTGCTGTGGGGTGTGTGTGTTCATACATGCATGTATGTATATGTAGCTAAGTGGGCTGGACAATAAACTGGGATCTGAGCAGGTTGGGATCTGGACTTCATGAGATTTTAGAGATTCTTTTGTTTTCAGGCCCAAAGTCTTGTTCTCCAGGAGAAGCCTCCCGAGCTGTGGTAGCCTGGCATGCCCTGGGACCACAACTTCAACGCAACTTGAATGAGCTAGCAACTCGTCCACTCCCTCCAACACCCCTCGCTCTTTGTGGAAGCCCCAGCCATGATCCACAGACCCAGTAAGAGGGCATGGGTTGGGAAATAGAGTTGGGACACTGAGGGTGTTGGGCCTGTGGCTGGGATTAGACTAAGGCTAAGAGATATGGACCTGAGGAATGACACTAACTAATCTGTCATCTCTCTCATTCCCAACCAGGTGTGTGGAGAAGCCCCAAGCTCCCTCCTCTGACCCACTGCCAGAAGCCCGTCTCTCCATCCTTAACTCTTCTAGGCCTGCCAGCCCCCAGGCCTCTTTCCTCTCTTGTCCCAGTCCAGTTTCCAGCAACATGTCCAGCTCCTCACTGTCATCCTTAGAGGAGGAGGATCAGGACAGTGTACTCACCCCCGAGGAGGTCGCCCTGTGCCTGGAGCTCAGTGAAGGGGAGGAGACACCCAGGTGAGTATTCAGGGAGGGCTGACATGTTCCAGCTAAGCATGCTGGGAGCACACAAACCTGCCTCAGTTGCCATGTTCCTGCTACTGTGCCTTAACTGGTGTACTGTCTCCCATTTTTTACTTTTAGGAACAGTGTATCTCCTATGCCAAGAGCTCCTTCACCCCCAACAACCTATGGCTATATCAGTATCCCAACATCCTCGGGACTGGCAGACATGGGCAGAGCTGGTGGGGGGGTGGGGTCCGAGGTTGGGAACTTATTGTGCCCACCTCGGCCCTGCCCCACCCCTACCCCCAGCGAGGGCTCCCTGGCCAATGGTTGGGGCTCAGCTTCTGAGGACAATGCCCCCAGTGCCAGGGCCAGCCTGGTCAGCTCCTCCGATGGCTCCTTCCTTGCAGACGCTCACTTTGCCCGTGCCCTGGCAGTGGCTGTGGATAGTTTTGGTTTTGGTCTGGAGCCCAGGGAAGCTGACTGTGTCTTCACCGGTATGTGGGGCCACCTGCCTCCCTTGGAATAGACAAGCTCCCTTTGTCCCTAAGGAAGAGTCAAGACTTCCTAGTAATCATTACCCAAAGTGTCATTTAAACAATTAGTGTTATTGAAGTGTGTTTGCATGTGCCTGAAATTTCAGCATTTAGGAAGCTGAAACCGGAAAGTTATGAATTCCAGGCCAGCCTGAGCTCCACAGTAATATTTTATCTCAAAAGGGGGAAAGGTAGTTTTTACTGAATGATTGATACGTCCTAGGAAGTGCTTCACCGCATTGTTAAGAATTCCAGGAGGAGTATTCTTTACCTCTTTTTTCCGAATCAGGAAACACTAGGTCAGATAGAGGTATTAACTCACTCAAGATCCCCCATAGATCAAGACAAATGGTCCAATTCTGAAGCCTGGAGGATCCAGCTGGGTGGCCCAAACTCCCACTCCCACCTCCCCAAATGTGGGTCCCAGGAAGAGCTACTCCACAGTCAGTCTTCTTTCAACTGGCATTTCATATGCCTCCTTGATCCTGCTATGCTCCCAAGCCTCATGATTGCCTATTCCTGGCTGAGGATGAGGAATACCTGGGCTCAGTCTCTCTCCATGTCAGCAGGGGGTGATTTGGTGCTCACTGGTCCCTTGGAAGTTCACCCTACACACACACACACACACACACACACACACACACACACACACACACTCACACACACACACACACACAGAGAGAGAGAGAGAGAGAGAGAGAGAGAGAGAGAGAGAGAGAGAAATTCTGCACATGTATCTTACCCATACTCTACCTTTTAGCCTCAAGGAAAACAACGAGGCTTATAGGAAATGACAGGACAAAAACCATCCAGGTCAGAAGTGCCCATCACACAGGGAAGAGGCCACTCAAGGCTCATAAAGGAAGAGTGGGAGAAAACACATCAGACTGCTCTGTAAAGAAACACTTATGCCAGGCCCAGGGGCTGCAGCCACTGGAACTGATGGACTGAGAGGCTAGGTCACCTTTAGGGGTGATGATGTATGTGTACCCCAAACCAATCCTAAGATTTCTGTCATAAATTGGGTCCTTAGGAGCTAAGGGTTGAACCTCCTGCTGACAATCTGCCTCCCTTATTAGATGCTTCCTCCCCTCCCTCCCCTCGGGATGATCTCCTCCTCACCCGAAGTTTCTCTCTGCCTCTGTGGGAGTGGAAGCCAGACTGGCTGGAGGATGCTGAGACCAGCCACACCCAGAGGCTGGGAAGGGGGCTGCCTCCCTGGCCTCCTGACTTCGGGGTCTCTTCCCAGCAAAGTCGGCTCAGTGGTGCTGTGCCCAAGGCTGGTGGTAAGTATCTGGCTGGCCGGCTGACATGTGACCTTGATTGAGAAGCCCTGGAGAAGAGTCCAAAAGGAGCCTGGGGTCTGGTCGTAATTTTACTCTTCTACTTCCAGATTCCTCCTGAATTGTCCCTGAGATGGCCAGAAGAGCACCCAGACCATTCTCCTGCCTGTCCTCAGGCCTTCCCACAGGTGTGGGTCTTAGCCTTTGCTTCTCTGTAGCAGAGGCCCATTATCACTGGGTTTCTGGAGAGTTCTGTCACTGGGATTGTTAAAACAGAAGAAAGTAAACCAAACTGTGATCTAGGGAGCCTTGGATTCCCACTGAGAGCAAGACAGCATCTTCATACACTAGACTCTCTCCCACAACCAGGGCCTTTGGCCTAAGTAAGCCTGGCTCCTGATCTCCCACCCATGTGGATCATGGGAAGAAGGGAAGCCAATGGTGTCTTCATGGAGGGCAGAAATGGCTGTTGGAGAGGGCTACAGTGGAGGACACTTAGAGGAGCCCTCTCATCTCTACTCGGACTCTTCCCTTAGAGGCCAGCTCAGCCCTTTCCCTTCAGCCACACCATTCGAGGAAAATAAAGGAGGAAGATCACGGATGCCATGGGTCCTGTCTAGTTCACGGTCAACACTTCAAAGTTGGGTTAATGGAGGAGGCTGATGAAAAAAAAAGCAGAAGAACCAAAGCACTATCCTCATGCCATTGCCACTGAGAGCTTTACGAATTTGATTCTATAAAACCGTAAACACTTGAGTTCTATGCTGTCATTCCTTGGGTTTTATTTTGGGAAGGGCACCTGCAGAGATGTAAGAGTTACCTGGCTGGAGAGAGAATCAAGTATTCATTGTTACTCAGGGAATGTCCTCGTTTCTGGTCTTCAATCCAAGGGGATGGGGTATATCCAGCAAGTTTAAGCAGAATGTAGTTGGAAAAGAGTAGGGGTGTCAAAGGATCTGTGGATCTTGGGGAGCCAATTCCTGTTTCCTGCATCCCCAGCCCTGCTCCCTAAAGTCCAGTTGCAGATGGTGTCTTAAAAATAGACAAGCAGCTAAATTCCAAAAAGGTAGAATCACCTGGGATACTTGGCTAGTGAACACTGTTTAGAAAAAAGAAAAAGAAAAAAAGAAAAAAGAAAAAACCAAAAATGACGGGGCAGAGATGGATATTGGTGGAGGACTTCTGAACCCTGAGCCACTCACTGAAAGTCACTAGAGGGCAGGCTACCTGCATCTCCCACATCTGGTGGGACAGGTCATGGACAGAACTCAGGTTGGGGTTGTGCTGTAGAGCATTACCATGGTCAAAGAAGATCCCTCTGGTGTGTGTGGAGGGAGGGTGTGATTCAGTAGCAGGCTCAATGCTTTCAGTTAGTTCCCTAACCCCAGCACCTCTTCCTGGAGACCACTCAGTTAGGAAGCCAAGCAGGTGTGACCAGGGTGGCTGATTGCTGAGCTCAGTGAAGCAGCCCAACTGGTTTGCAGGATCTTGAAAAGAACAATGAGCATCCCGGATACACATCCGTTCAATTTTTGCTGTTTCAGATTTTTTTCTTTAGCTTTCTGGCAAAATTCCCTTTGAAACCATTCCAACTCTGTTTGCAGACTGAAGGGAAAGGGGGATTTGAACACACAAATATTCAGGTCAAAGTGGGGGGCAAGGTCATGGCTCTGGAGGGCCAAGCTATTTAGAGAACTGAGGACAGAGCAGGCAAGAAGCAAAGAGGATTTCAAGCAGCCAACACATGCGTCAGCTGTGGGATGAGAGTGACAGTGGCTGTGACAGACAAACTCTAGATCCAATGTAGTCAAGAGGGACCCTTTGCAGACACGTTGTGTGAAGGAGCTTGGGGCCATGCAGAGGCATGTACTTTCTTCTTGAGTGAGATTTCATTCACACAGTATTTTGTTTTGTTGGAGACAAGGTTTCATGTAGTCCAGGCTGACCTCAAACTCTCTGTATAGCTGAGACTGGCCTTGAACTCCAAATCTTTCCTCCTTCACCTCCCAAGGTGTTGTGATTACAGGCAAATGCTACCATACTGGGTCTCTTTGGTTTTTTTTGTTTGTTTTGGTTTTTGTTGTTGTTGTTGTTGTTGTTGTTGTTGTTGTTGTTTTTAACATATCTATTGTGAGGTGAGTGTTCTCTTACAGAAGAGCAGACCGACCCTGGAGGAAGGCACCAAAGAACTTGGCCTAGTTCTCTGAAGGGGTGACAATGATCTATATGTTGGCTATTTGAATATTCCCATAGTTATAATAGGGTATTATGGTTTAGATATAAAATGTCTCTCCAACATGCCTATATGGTGAAAGACTGTACCTTAGCTGGTGTCACTGAGAGATGACTGGATCATGAAGGCACTAACTTCATCTATGATTCTCAACCTAGCGGCTGCGATCCCTTTGGGGAGGGGGATCAAATAACCCTTTCACGGGGATCACCTAAGATCATCCTGTATATCAGATATTTACGTTATAATTCATAACAGTAGCAAAATACAGTTATGAAATAGCAACAAAAGTAATTTTATGGCTGGGGGTCACCACAACATGAGGAACTATATTAAAGGGTCGTAGTATTAGGAAGGTTGAGGAACACTGATCTATGGACTTCTGGGAGGTAGGGTATGACTGGAGGAAGTCACTGGAATCATGTCTTTGAAAGATATGTCTTGCCTTGATTGCTACTTGTATGTTTCTTTCTGCTTCCTGGCTGTTATGAGGTGAGTAGCTTTGCTCCACCATGAAGCTCTGCCTCACCATAGCCACACAAACAAAATCCAGCCAACCCTGGGCTCAGTCCTGAAAAGCTGAGCCCCAAGAAACCCCTCCTCCCTTAAGCTGGTTGTATGTCAGTAAATAGCGGACTAACACACTGGTGGATGGTGGCTTCAGTTCCTCTGGGAAGCAGGCCAGTGTCACTTATCATCTGTTCTCATATTGTGATTTTGACAGAAGTTCAAGAGGATGCAGAAGCAACCAGTGTGATTTGATCTACAGACCTTCACGGCCTGCTCTGCTCACAAAACTGCACAAAACAGACAATCAGGGCACAGGGCTCATATTGGACTTTTTTTCCCTTTTATACAAACACATGTCACTCAGAAAAAAAAAAAGATGGAAAGGAATGAGCTATTTCTCTGGCTCCCGAGACAACTAAAGCTGTTGAGGACAGTGGGCTTCAGTGAGTCGCAAGCATCATTGCTGGGAGGAAGGCAGCCAGCCCCATCCTTGCTCCTCTTGGCTCACATATGCCGACCAAGGAAGGGGTTCCCACCCTTTCCCTGTGGAATTTTCAATAAGCTCATGCTTCATGAAGGGTCATCTTGGTTCCTATGGAGAAAGGGGTATGGACGAGGGAACAGTGCTATTTTGTGACAAGCCACACATAAGGGATCAGCATTTCCTCTGGTCCACTTCTATGGTATACCCAGGCTCCACTCTCGTGTGTCTTTCTGCCCTTACCCCTTGTCATTTCTTCACAAGGTCTCCACTCTTACAAATGCCTCTGGGCCCTCTCTTATGTCCTTGGCAAGCCCTTCACTCCTTGCCTGTTTCCCTTTGGCCTATTTTCCCAGCCCTCTGCTCTGTTTCTTTAGTTTCTGTGGTTCCCACCTCTCGACGTTTCTGTCCTGGTCTCTGGCTCTGGCTCCGGCTTCGGCTTCGGCTGCGTCCAGGGCCCCGAGAGCCCCGAGAACCTCGAGAGCTGTTGGAACCCCTGGAAGAATTGCTGCCAGCAGTAGAACAGGTGCCGGTGCCCTGGCCATGGCTCAGGAAGCTTGGTCTGCCGTATGGGAGCCAGGCCTCTTCTGTAGCACAACCCAGAAGTGCAGCTGGGCCCGTGGAGGGAAGCAGACTGTCACTGCTTGTCCACTGGCTACCCTGTGCACTCTCCCAGCTCTGGGTAATGACTGAGGGACAGTTGATAGGCTCTGACTGGTTGAGGGTTAAAGAGAAGCAGAATGCCTAACATGTGACCTTGGCATGACAAGGATTCAGAAACATGTGAGGTATTCCAGAGCACAGAGCACTTAGGGAAGGGAGGACACCACCCAGATCCCACTTTTCCTCATCCTCTGCTTCAGTCCTAAGGTTTATAATTGAGGACTTTTGCTTAGAGCTTGTGAGACACAGGAGTCAACATCAATGTTGACCAGATACACTAATCCAGCTGAAGGTAGCTGGTAAGCTGGGGACCCTGGGGACTTGTGTGGGCTTCCAGTCCTACTACCCCCTCACCCCCACCCCCCCTTGCCACCTTCCCTGGGCCACCTTCCCTGGTTCTCCTTACCATCTGGGTGGGGCCCAACGTGGTAAGGTACTGCCTGCACCACTCTCCTCTCTCCACTGCGCTCGCGCTCTAGGGAGGAGGAGCTGCCTGCTGCTGTCAGCCCCAAGGGCCAGCTTGTTTCTTCCTCTGGTGGTGGCAAGGGTGGTGGGGGCAAGTCTGGGGAGAAACCTCTGTTCAGCAGTGTCTCCTGCTTTCTCCTGACACTAAAACATCTCCTATCCAACCCCTGACACTGGGAGGCAAGGAAATGACCCCAGGTTGGGTGACACCTACTCCATCCTCTTGGTATCCTTCCCATTCTCTCTACTGGCTATCACCATCTCCCAGACCCAGGACTCCCCTCACCCCCAGGACTGTTCTCCCTTCTGTAAGGAAGAGCCTTGGGTTTCTTCCGGATTCGGGCACGGTGTCCATGGAGTGGAGGTGTCATCTCTCCAGTCACCTGGCGGGTTCTCCCTGTAGTGTTAGGAGACAAAATGGGGGCAGATATGGGAAGGCACTGAGAAAGAAGGTTGAAGGTAAAGGGGAAAATAAGCTTTGAGGGGTACAGTGAGGTAGGAGCAGGTTGAGTGTCAGCAGGCTCACCTGGGGCACTGCTGGGTGTACTAGGCACAGGACTGCAGCTGAGGTGATAGGAGACTGTGGGGCCAGCACCCATGCCAGCAGGTCTCCCATCATGGTTACTCAGAGTGGGCTGGGATACACTGAGTGGAGAACTTGGCCCAAGGGGTGCCCTCCTGCAATGATATAAGGTCTCAGCATTTGTTCACCCCATAAAACCAAGAGCTTACTATGTACCAGGCATCGCACTGTGTGCTCGGCCAAATACTCAATGTTAAAGATATGATCTGTCCACCACAAGGCCTCAAACTAGGGAAGCATGAGGACATCCATGTTTGCATGTAATGCCTTAGATGTTTGCAGACCCACTCCAAAGAGAAACAGCCTGAAAGATGAGCGAGAGTTCTGTCAGACTTCACCTTCCTCACCACATCGGGCTTCAACTTGAGCACAGCCATAAGACCTCTGTACCCCCTTCAACTATCCACCCACCCAGCCATCCACCTACTGAATAAATGTATACTGAGGGTCTATATTGTGCAGGGAATTCTACACATCCTTACCTGGGCACCTGGTGGAGATGGGAGATATCAGTAGAGGGCTGGGGAGGATCAGGAGGTGAAGGGGTAAGAGTGGCTGTGGACTGCTGTCCATAAGAAGAGGTAGGGGAGGGAGTTTCCCCTTGGGATGGAGCCACCAGGCATGCGCCACTGGAGTTTGACTCAATCAAGTGGTTTTTCTCAGGCACTGGTGGGCACCACTCTTCCAGGTCTGAACTGGGGTGGAAAAGGCAGATGAGAAGAGAAGGGCTGAATAGCTTCACACACACACACACACACACACACACACACACACACACACACCATCTCTGCCTACTTCCTGTCCTAGAATGTTCTGGGCTTATCTATATGTGAGGAGCATCTGCTGCTGGCAGTATCGTTACCTGCCCTTCAGCTCCTCCTCAGGCCCCTCAGGACAGCTTAGTTCACAGGAAGGTGGAGGTGGTGGCAAGGCTTCTGGCCAGCTCAAAGAGGGCATCTGTACAGGTTTGCCCAGAAGCTTCACCTTGCCGCCTCTGGCTCCTGAGGAGAAGAGATAAGGGCACACCAGGAGCATGCAGGAAAGAGCCAGAAATGAGGTAAAATGTCAGAGGAAGTGACAGGCCGGTGCCTGAGGACGGAGGAAATTGCGGATAGGACTGAAATGGGGAGGTTAAGAATTGGGGTCATACCACTGTCCCCCTCACTCCACTCAGGAGGAGCATACTGGCTCCAGGTGCTTGGATCCCCAGAAGAATGCTGAGGGAACCCTCCATGGAAGGTCTGCAGTTCTTCCCCTACTGGGTCAATGGTGCTGTAGACGGGACCCTCACCGGGGGCATTGGCACCCCGGGCAGTCTGAGCCAAATACAGTGAGATTCCTGCTTCTGGAGAGGAGAAAGAGGGAGGCCCAGGGGAGGAGGCAGACACACAAACATAGGGGACAAAGGAAAACAGAAGGCAGAAGGGGATGCCATGGGATCAACTTCCTCCCCCACCCCAAATCTGACATGTCAAACCAAGGCAAAGGTTAAGATTTGATAGCCGTTCTATGACTTAAGACCAAGGTCCATGCCCCAGTTCTCCAAGGACTAAGCAACTTCAGGAAGACCAGGGTTCCTCAGCTCCCTTCCATTTGCCCCAGGAGGCTGACAGAGTAAGAAGTGGGTGGGGTGGTAAGTGTGCCCTTAAGGGATTAGAGCTCCTCACCATTGTAGTATCTATCATCTGGGTCAGGATTGCTGGGGCAGCAGCTTCCCCGGGGTTCCTGGGCTGAGGGACTTCGAGATGGATGGGGCCAGGAGTCTGCCAGCCATGGGTAGGCAGCAGGGCCAAGGCCCATGGGTGGCCTGAGGGGGAGCAGGTGAATATTGGGAATGGGGAGCCAAAAGAGGCCAGCACAGGGAGGAAGGTATCGGGAATCAAGAGTCACCGGATAGAAATGATGGTTAGGGGTAGGAACTGGGAGGGGCTGAACACAGAGAGGTGCTCAAGCCTGGAGTGCATGGGGCATTCTCTGTAGAAACAAGCATCATTAGAAAGGTCACTTTCTTACCTAGCACTGGCTCCAGAAAGGCCCTCTGAGTGTGGAAAGGACACTGGGGAAGATGAAGGGGGAAACTGGTAAGTAAAGAGCTGGTACTGGGGTTCTGAATCCCAGAGAGTAGAGCTGCTTACCTGCAGGCGTGTAGGCAAAGGAGGCTTCCGAAAAGGAACCCGTAGGAAAAAGAAGAGGGGAAAGGGGGTGAGTGGTCAGGAGCCCCCTATGTTTGTCCACTCCTTGGTCCTGGTCCCAAATCTATTCATGTCGCACAATGAACCAATTTAATACTAATGTCTTGGAATGGGACTCACGTCTCTCTTTTTTTCCTTTTGAGACAAGGTCTCATGTAGTCCACACTGGCCTTGAACACTATGTGGCCAAAGATGGCCTTGAACTCCTGATCCTCTTGCCTCTGTCCCCCGGGGTCACATTCTGACATCGTTTTGTTTTGTTTTGTTTTGTTTGTTTTTTCGAGACAGAGTTTCTCTGTGGCTTTGGAGGCTGTCCTGGAACTAGCTCTTGTAGACCAGGCTAGTCTCGAACTCATAGAGATCTGCCTGCCTCTGCTGGGATTAAAGGCGTGCGCCACCACCACCCGGCCATTCTGACATCTTTTTCTAAAGTTTTCCCAAGTGATTCCTACATGTAGTCAAAATTGAAAATCTCTGACCACGGAGATTTTTGTCATCTCTCCAGAGATTGCTTTTATTAAGGAATAGATCTTTGAGTAAGCCAGTCTAGCCATTAAGGGGCTCACAACCTCCTGGTCCAGGCCCCGCCCACCTCCGGCTTGTACCGTACTTTCTTGTTTACTGAGGTTGAGTGGCAAAGCCTGCGTCCCCGTGTTAAATCCAACCCCATCTGTTCAAATCGGGGGTCCTTTTCCCTCTGGCCCTGCCCTTTCCCTTCCAAGCTTGCTCTCCACTTTTTGCGCTCCGTTCCCCAGGAGGTTGTGTTCCCTGTGGCCCCTCCTCAGGTCCCGCCCACCCGGTCAATGGAGACCCCGCCCTCCCACAAAGCCCCTCCCACGCAGACTCTTGGAGCCCGGAGGCGTGGCTCTCACCGGTGTAGTGACTGAGCTCTTTGCGCTGCTTCTGGCGCCGGTAGAGGGCAGCGCAGAACCCGAGCAGCAGCGCCCCGCCGGCCGCGCTGCTGCCAGCCAGGAAGGCGGGCTCCCGCAGCACCCTAGCCAGCCGTTCTGCCAGGCCCTCGCTGACCTCGGGCCCGGGCTCCGCTGCCGGAGGGGAAGCTGTGGGGGGGTCAGAAAGATGAAAGGAGACGAGCCCGAAACCCAGAGGCTCGGAAAGCGTCATTCCGGGCCCGCAAGCCCAACTACCCCAGTATTCCCCCAAATCATTTTTTTTTATTACTTTTAATTTTTATTGTTTAATTTTACTTATTTATTTAAAGCCAGGATCTCATTATATATCCTTGGCTAGCCTGGAGCTCACTCTGTAGCCCAGGCTGGCCTCGAACTCACAGAGATCCACCTGCCTCTGCCCCCAGAGTGCTAGATTTAAAGGAAAGCTCTGCCACTCTCGGCTCGCGCCTCCCCCCCTCGGCTCTCCCATGCCCACCACCGGACTCACGCAACTGCACCAGCACTGGGGCACTGGTCACACCCACGCCAGCGCTGGTAGCTGCTGCCACCAGGGTTCGATAGAGCAGGCCTGGTAGCAGTCCTGGGAACATCACAGAGCGTGCCCAGCCTGCTGCCGATCGATTGAGGTGGAAGCGACTTTCATTACCCAGGCACCAGATCTAGGGAGACCGGGATATAAGTGTGGTCAGGAATTGAATTTAGGCCTCATGGAGAAACTTGAGGTTCCAGTCAGGGGGAACCCTTTTCCGTTCTCCCAAACTCCTCCCAAACCCAAAGTCAGCCCTAGGTTCCCTCCATCACAACTTTGGGCCCTAAGTCTCACTTCCCACACCCACATCCCCAGTCCCTGGCCCTCTCACCCAATCTCCAGCCAAACCCTGTACCTGGTATTCAATGATGACCCCATTTTGCTGGGAGGGAAGTGGAGGCTCCCAGGATACCGTGATACTGCTGTTGCCATTACCCCCCAAGGCCACAGCCACTCCCTGAGGGGGGCCACTGGGGGCTAGCCCAGGGTGGAACATGGTAAGAAGAAGGACACAGACAGTCATTGCTAGCTGCCCCAAGCTTTACTCTCCCTGCTCTTACATGAGGGAACAGAAAGGTATCCTCTCTTCCCACCCAGACACTTTGATGTTCAAATCCTGCCCCCACCTCCTCTCCAGTCTATGCATCACTCCAAAGCCTTCCTTACCCTCCTCAGGAATGCTCCTGGTCACAACAGGGCTTTCAGCCCCCAGTCCCTCCTGGCCTTGGACTTGCACCTTGATCTGGACTTGGGTCCCTGCGGGGAGTCCTCTTAGCACAGTACTTTGCTTGTGTGGATTTTGTAGGTCCAGCACTGTCCAGCTTCCCTGGTCAAGGCTTGCAATTCTCCAAGACACACGGAAACCTTGCACCAGCTGGACTGGGCCATCCACCTACAGGAGACAGGACAAAGTGTGTTCCAGGGCCAGGTGAGGCTAGTGTCACATAGGACTTCCAGGCCCAGCCCCTACTCCACTCATGCCTTCCCCAGCCACTAAGCTCTGACTCTCCCACACTCCTCAGATGCTCTCATGTCCCCCATCATCATCCCCATCTTTACCACATCCCCATGCCATACTCACAGTCCAGGACACCTGCAGAGTTCTAGGCCCAAGGACTATAGGCTCCTGCATTCGGACAGCCACTTCAGCTAGTCCTCGCTGGCCTCTCCATGGGTCCTCCACTGGCCTAGATAGGCTGCTGTCTGCTGACCAAAGAGCCCAGTCAGCAGGGGCCACCAAAGCTAGAAATTTGTACTACTGCTGTGTTTGTATTCTGTCTCTGCCTGACTCACAGACTGTACCACTCAATGCAATGCAGCATAGCACAACAAGGTTAGGGGATTCTTTTACAATGGTAATCTAGGGAAGCAACCAATGTGAATGCTTTTTCTGTGCCTTCTTTACTCAATGCCTTGTCTCTAATATGCACTTGATTCTCCCAAATCCTTCTTAGTCTTAACCATCTTTATACTATATATGGCTGAGAGACTCAATGGTTAGAGAGCTACTGAGGTGAGTGACTGTCGCATTCATCATCTTTCCCTCTTTTCTTTCTAGGGCCCTCTATGAGAAGGAAACATGACCTCCTGTTGTGGTCCAGGTCATCGGTATAGACCTGGCATATCAAAAGAAAATCCTGTGAACGGCCACCACTCTGTGGTTTGGATGGGAGGGTACTATTCCTTGTTATTGGTCATACCCACACCCATAAGGTGTCTGGCCTTACCCTGGGTTTGAACAGGCTCAGAGACAGGGCTGGGTTCACTGAGGCCCCAGGCTCCAACAGCTCGCACTAGGAACAGGTAGATGGTGTTGGGCTGCAGACCACTGATGGTGTGTGTTTCCAGCTGCACCCCATCTGCCACTGTCCTCCACGTGTTGCCAGCTGCTTGACTACAACAGGATGTAGGACTGTCTAAGCCAGGAATCCCCAACTTGTCTACTTAATCTCACCCATTCTCTGTGGGATCCCACTATTTCCTTACCTTGGGAGAGGGGACTAGAGACTCATTCTCCCAAAATAGCAAAGGCCCTAAGGACATAGGATCCCCTATTTTTAAGTCTCCAGATTTGTATTCAAAATTGTCTCTAGGGGTCTGGGGTCATGGCTCAGTTGGTAAGCATGAGTAAGCATGAGGACCTGAAGATCAGATCCCATGCACCCATCTAAAACCCAGGTGTGATACCATGCATCTGTAATCTTAGCATTCGCTGGGGGAGAAGGGTAGAGATAAGCAATTCCCCAGAGATGACTGGTCATCCTGTCTAACCAAGTAGTAGGACCCAAATTCAGAGAAAGACTTTGTCTCACAGTCCTTGGGGGAGGTCACATGACACTATGCTGTAGCCTCTATGTGCACACGCACACATGTGCACGCACACTTGCAAGCATACATACACAGACACACGAAATGGTCTCCATACCTGAAGGCCTCTATCACGTAAGAGGTAGCTGTGGCCCCAGACTGTGGATTGGGCTTCCAGGTCAAGGTAATGCTGTTCTTGGTTACCTCTGTGACTACTGGCTGAGAGGGAGGCCCTGGAGGGTTACTGAGTTCAGTTGCAGGACCTGGTGATGCTCCCCAATCTTCTGCAGTGATAAATTATCATTAGCTAGAGGTGGGGGCGGGGAGTGTGACCTGCCTCCTTCCTAGAGAAGCTGCGGAGCTCTGACAGCGGTGATGGTTGAGGTAACATAGTATACTGACCCAGACTCACATCTGCCTCCCAAGTGCATCAGTCCATCCTCATCCCTACCAACGTGGTCATGGCATTTGGAAGATAAAATTAGCCCTGAGGCTTGGGAGTTATTAATTATTTTTAAGCAAATTTGGAGAAGCTGCTGGCAAGACTGGAGAATGATGGATAAACTCACCTCGCTTCCTAAGCCAGCTATTCCATGTGGCCTCCCCCATGGAACTCTTGGCCACACAGCTGTAGAAACCCATGTCCATCTCCTGTAGGAGAAGGTAGAGTGCTGGCCCACTGGGAGTGGAGTAAGGTAGGGTGAAGGGGTGGAGAGGCAGGTTACAGAAGGATGAGGAAGATGCTGGATACTTTAGGAAGTCTGAGAGAGCAGAGAGGTAGAAATGGATTAGATGCCTAGTTGGTACTTACTAGAGTTGGAATGTGGACCAGATAGATGTTCTGTTACAAGGGCTCTAGGGGTGACACTAACCTGTACACTGGCGATGTATAGAGTGCCATTGTCCATTAAGGTGAGCTGGGAGTCATTTCCCTGCAGCCACCTCTCATCCTTCTTCCACTGGACACTGGGCTGAGGGTTTCCGGTCACTCTGCATGGCAGCCACACAGAAGAGCCAAGTACCAGTGTCTGGTTGGCTGGTCCCTGGAGGATGATGGGAGGCAACCCATCCATGGAGGCTGAGAGAGGAAGAACTTGGGTCAGAAAACCAGCCCTTTGTCCTTCTGCCTTACTTGTTTCATCATCTCCTCCCTCCCTCCTTGTTACCCAAGAGGACTTTGATACTCATTTCTAGTCTACCTGGGACCATGTTGCAAACATCAAGGACACCCCTCAGGAATATGCCCCATTCCTTTTTAGACACATTGATCAGCACCCAAAAGAAACATCTCTTTAAACAATGTCTTTGCAGACCATGGTTGCATTCCTCTCTCCATGGATACATACCTCCTTTTATCTCTAACAGGGCCTTGGCCAGGATGCTACCAGCCACACTGACAGCCTGGCACACATAGTAGCCAGCATCCCCGATCTGTACTTCAGTGATGTTGAGCTGGCCTCTTGGAGAGACTGAGAGGCGTCCCATGGGCTGGAGTGACTGACTAGGGAAAAGCAGGACCTGGGACAAAGCAAGATAAGGACTGAGTTGGGGGTAGAAAGCATTTGCACCAGCTGAGAAAAGCCCTAAAGTTCTAGTTTGCACTCTGCCTCCAGCCGTTGACATGTTTCTGGCCAAACTAGTTAGGCCAATTCACAAAAATGATAGGCATTTGCTAGATCTTGGGGTCCATGTGCCAGTTCTGTGTCTTGGTTAAAAAAGTCTAAGGAACTAAGCCTGAGATAAGACAGGAGAATCACAAGTTAGAGACCAGCCTTAGCTCAGAAAGTGAACCAACTGGGGTCTGGGGAAATGGCTCATCAGTTAAGAGCACTGGCTGCTCTTCTAGAGGACCCAGGTTCAATTCCTAACACCTGCATGGTAGCTTACAATTGTCTGTAACTCCAGTTCTAGGGGATATGTTTACATAGGGGATACGGTATCCTCACACAGACATACATGCAGGCAAAACACCAATGTGCATAAAAATAAATCTTGAAAAAAGAAAAAAATTAAAAATGAACCAACTAATTAACAACAACTAAAATAAAATCTCAGGGTCATTCATGTCTTTATGAGACTCAGTTTCCCCAAATTTGACTCTCAAAGCTTAGGGGTCAAACTCAGTAAGCTGAAATGAAGGAATCATATGAAAGTTTTATAAAACACTTTGATAAATGCTAAATATTTTCTGGCTTAACATTTTACTTTAGATGGACACATGGAAAAGACAAACAGACTAGAATGGGGCTCCGACTAACCTCCTCCTCCTCCTCCCTCCTACCATCACCACTCTCATCACATGAGGACCTAAGAAACATGCAGCAGTCACAAGAACTGGAGATGACAACTGTGGCCAAGGATTGGATTCCTGTAGTTTTTCTGTAGCGTGGGGATAATGGATTTACTATACTGACCCTGTGTCCCGGTAGCACAGTCTCTCTCTTGCCTTAGAGAAAGTCACTTAGGTTATAACTTCCATTCTCTTGGGTAGTGTGATCTGGAGTTGCTCACTGGGTAGAAAAGGGATGGCTGTGAGCCCTGCCTGTTGGAAGGAGCTATATATGGAGCAATAAATAGGGCATGTAATCTACCCTACTCAGCTTTAAGTCCTTCAATACTTGTTTTCCAGAACAGTTTTCATGCCCAAAAGCTATGGCTCAGAGGGCCTGGGGGAGGAGAAGCCTGGCTAGATCTCTATACTCTCAAAACAGCATTGGGCAACATAAAAACTCTCAGAAATTGCCACTCAGGACTGTTCTGCACCATCTATCATATTGCTGTGTTACCATTGAACTTTCCAAGTGTTCAACTGCCCTGGGCTATTTATCTTCATCGTTTTATTTAGCCCTCCAAATAACCTGCAATAGTTCTTGGGAGAGGAAGCTGGCAGAGAAGTTTGCAGAAAGTCAAGGGAAAGAAAGATCCAGAAAGAAAACAAATTGGTTAGAGCTTTGGAAAGGGCTACTTACTTGGCTCCCTTTATCTTCATCGTTTTATTTAGCCCTCCAAATAACCTGCAATAGTTCTTGGGAGAGGAAGCTGGCAGAGAAGTTTGCAGAAAGTCAAGGGAAAGAAAGATCCAGAAAGAAAACAAATTGGTTAGAGCTTTGGAAAGGGCTACTTACTTGGCTCCCTTCCTTCTGCCAGAAGATGGCAGGTGGGGGGTTTCCTTTGGTCTCACATTGGAAAGACACATTTTCTCCAGGAGCTGCTGCCTGGTCCTGAGGCTGAGTCACAAACTGGGGTGGCACTGGGAAGGAGAGAAAGGCAAAGGAGCGGGGACTCAGTGGTAGGAAGTCCAAAGCTGGCTTAATGGAGCAGGCGCCCAGCCCTTGCTCAAATCTCTTTGGCTTCACCTTCTCCCTCCTTCCAGAAGTCTCAAGTCATCCTCCCACACCTCCTGTTCTGCACCTTCTCCCCACTCTCCTCTAGCCATTCTCTCCCCCCCACATTGCTCATGCAAGCTGTCCCAGGAGCCCCCCCTCCTACAACGTCGTTGCAAGCTGTCCTGGGAGAAGCCCTCACCGTGAACACTGAGGGAACCAGATGCCTCCACACGGCCCACACTGTTCTCTGCCACACAGGTGTAAGTCCCCTCGTCTTCAGAGCTCACTCGGCCGATCCAAAGGCTGTGGTCACTCCGGATCTCATACCTGCTCCACTCCCCACCCCAAGCTGGGTTGGCCACAGCTACAAATCCATTCTTTCTCCCCCAGGACAAACACCAGGGTCAAGATAAGCAAGGCAGGACTCAAGTGGTACACAAGATAGTACCCACTATGTGGAATAAGTTCGGGCAGGGACCCCTAGCTCTGGGAAATAGATTTCTCCGTGCTAGTGTCAGGTAGGATCTAGGGCTCCTTGGGTCCCCCTGCTGTCAGAAGGAAGGGGCTTCTCACCTGCCAGTGGGCAGTTCACCATCATCCTTGCGCCATCGTAGACTGGGCTGGGGGTCTCCCTGCACCTCACACAGGAAATTCACAGGGGCATCAGCCAGGACGACCTGGTTTATTGGTCTACGCAGAAATGAGGGACGCTCTACAGAGTGGGAGCCATTGAACTGTCAGGGGTTCTGAACAGCTACTTGCTTACTGGGCTACCCACTCCCCTAACTCCAAAGTGCCCGATGCCTACCCAGTACCACAAGTTCAGCGGCCCCACTTTCTCGTTCTCCAGCCATGTTGGAAGCCACACACATATACATCCCAGCATCACTCTTGAACGTGTGTGACATCATCAGCTTTCCTCCACGTATCTGGAGAGCACAATGGTAACATTGGTCCTTTACAACCATCAAAATGTGTTTGTGTGGGGGAGGGTGCATGTGTGTATATAATTTCTTTGGTTCTCGTAAAAAGCCAATGAAGAAAACCAACGAAATTGATTCATGTGTCAGGTACAGACTCTCTGGGGCCTTATGGTGTTTTCTCTCCACTTGTTTTAATGGGGTGAGGGAGAGTTGAGACAGGGTTTCTCTGTGTAGTTCTGGCTATCCTGAAACTCTGTTTGTAGACCAACTGGTCTCAAGCTCAGGGATCTGCCTCTAATCACAAATGCTGGGATTAGAGGTGTGCACCACCACATCGGGCTCGATCCACTTTTCTTACCTCAGATCTACCCTATATTTCATTGAACAACACCAAGACATTCTTCCCAGGCCCTACCTTTCATTGAACAACACCAAGACATTCTTCCCAGGTCTCAAGACTTCCTCCTTTAAGACTCATTGCCTACATGCATGTGCATGTGTACACACATACGCACACAGATACACACACACACACACACACACACACACACACACACACACACACACACACACACTCACAGTGATCCTTCCCTCCTCTTCCTTAAGTTTTGCTTTGCCCTTCTTCCAGGTCACCAAAGGCTCTGGGTGGCCCTTAGGAGGCACACATTCCATTACTGCAGGCTCCCCCACTGCCACCACCACGTTCCCAGGCGATTGCCGGAAATCATCACGGAGGACTGAAAAAAGACAAGAGGCCATGTAGAGAAAGACCAGAAGAATAAACAGAGTGGTGTGTTTTAATTGGATGCTAACAGGAGGGACTGTCTTGGAGGAGGGTGGAGTCCTAAAATACCAAGTCAACCCCACTTCCTCCTCCAAGGTCAGGGTTTGGCGTTAGAGACCTTTGGTCTATTTTAAAAAAGTATGCTGAGTGGGCCAAAGATCCCCGAGGCCGACTCTTTGTAGGCCTTCCTGCCTGCCCCAGACTCAAGAAGCATTAGCTGACCCGACTCTCACCAGCTACTTCCAGAGAGGCATTTCTACTAGCAGCTGTTCCCAGGTAGTTGCGAGCCACACAGGTGTAGACACCCTCATCTGGCCGAGAGCGGCGCCCATGCACGATGCGGGGGAAGAAGAGGGCTCCGCTAGGCAGTAGCAGGCGGTGAGCGCGCGGATCTTCCCGCGCAGTGGCCACGCGCGCCCCGTTCTTGTACCACTCGATGTTGGGTCGAGGCCGGCCTTCGGCGCGACAGGGCAGCGTGGCCGGCTCGCCCCTGGAAACCAGCAGATCTGGCGGCTGCTCCACAATGCGGGGCATGGCATCCTCAGGCCCAACTCTTGACCCTGGAGAAGGAGGTGGTTCAAAAGTGCCCAGGCAAGGCAACTGGGGGAAAGACCGAGGCTCTGGAAGGTAATAGAACCCCCTGTCTCGCTCATGTCCCATGCTCCTTTGCTAGAGTGCCCTCCACATCGCCATCTGCCCCCCACCTCCCCGACCCTAACCCTATAGGCTCTGTCTTAGCCTGGGAATGTCCCCAGATAGGCCAATTTATAGAGGGATCCCGGCACAAACTACCAGAAAGTCTTTCTGGGTCTCCTTGAGATCGCGACCTCATTTCCTAACAAGTGTAAATGGGGGTGAGCCATGGCTTGGTGAGGAACCTGTGTCCTCGTAGTTTGGTTTACACACACACACACACACACACACACACACACACACACACACACACACTGGTTCACGTATAATTCTTGCTCAGTGAGCAATCATGCACATTGTACCACAGCAGACACTGAATTAACCTCTGAGTGATCCCTGGTCCCATAGGGGAAATGGACAAGGTGAATTGTCTTGGGTCCTTCATTTAAGAAAAGGTGTTAAAGGCTGGGACTAAGACTACAAAGGGTTCTTAATTTGAAGGCTATGAGGCCCTAGGTAACCTCGTTTTTATTTACAGGGATCCCGTGACGTCAGGGAAATGAAACGTAGTGGAAGAGGAAATGTGAGTAGGGTTGCTTTTCCTGAAAGGCACAGTCTTAAGAAACGGGAAAGAAATGCCTCTTCCTCCTCGCTGTCTTGGATCAGTTTATCTGTAGGTTCTACCCCTGCCTCTCTCGGTCTACAGACTTTCGTCCGAACCTGGTTCATCTCCTGCCTCAAGTTTGGGATCTAGGTGTCATCCCCATCCGCAAATGTTCCCATGCCCACGCCCCCACTTGTATCGCCACCCTCACTCCCGCCTGGACAGGATGGGTAAATATCCACGCCAAGCTTATTTCGACCTTTGGAAATTATTTCTAACCCGCTTCTGCCAGTAGGGGGCGATTCAGCCTTGCACAATCTGGTGTCCTTAAATAACCAGGGACTACTGGGCGCATCTGTTCTGCGCCTCTCTCTCTCGCCCCCACTCCGCCTACCCTGTTCCAAGATCATCAGGGACCTCTTGGTTCCTAGCCCAGTGG
This sequence comes from Cricetulus griseus, assembly GCF_003668045.3. Taxonomy (NCBI): domain Eukaryota; kingdom Metazoa; phylum Chordata; class Mammalia; order Rodentia; family Cricetidae; genus Cricetulus; species Cricetulus griseus. The sequence goes on from NC_048597.1 coordinate 149,367,487, forward strand.
GGGATTAGCTTTCGTTTCCTGCCCTTCCTTTTAAGAGTTCTGGTAGAGCAAGCTGGGCCATGGCTGGTGCAGGCTCTGTCCCGGTAAAGTGATTTGACTGCTTGGGATAAAATCAGTTTCTCTCCCACGTACGGAAGAGAATAATATTCTCAGTCATCTCCCTCCCAGATGGAATCTCTGCTGCTCACACATCTCTCTTCTCCATTCTATCCAGTCCTGATTTGGAAACACTCTGTTGAGAGAGGCTCCTGGTGTGGCTAGAGCCCAGATTTTGATTTTGAAATCCTCTGAGCGGGAATCTCAGATTTTGACACTTCCCAGAGGTAATACTTTGGACAAATTATTTGACTTCAGCCCAGCGGTGGCCCATGCTTGGGGTGTGGAGGCATTTGAACCAGGAGTTCAAAGGCTGACTGGGTTACATAGCCAGTCTGGGGCTCAATAAAACAAAAACACTCACACGTATGGATTTCACTTCTCTATCTGCAATGTTCAAAACCCACGAAGAATGCACAGAACATCAGTAAGTATGACAAGTTTACCGTTATTGAATATCTGTCCTTCTCCAGTACCTCAATATGGTCCCTACAGTCTCTACCTGAATGAGACTCCAGACTCTAGTATTTGCGTCCCCACCTCACCCCCCTCTTCACAAACCTCTCATGTGCAATGAAAATACATTCAAGTTCCCTGCTGCCAAGATTTTGCTCTACGCTGCTTTGTGATCACTGAGATACTCTTCACCCTCAATGACTGTGTTTTCCTAGTGGCAGTGTGTGACTGTCAACATCTTTCTTACATTTCTCACTGGTGTTTCAAGCTTGAAAGAGATGTTTGATGTATAAAGCTCTAGGTGAGTGGAACTTGACTCTGGGACATCAGTAAAAATAACTCTGACTAACCTCTTGGGGATTCCTCAAGGGTGACCGGGGAATCCCAGCCTATTACCTACTCTCTTCAAACTCCTTCCATACATACCACACCCTTCTGGTCCACTCTTTCCCCCTAATTCCTGCAGACACAGCTGCGGACTCCCTTTCCCAGGAATTTCTTCCTTGTCATTCCTGGTCTCCAGAGATGCTTCGACAGCAGCCTAATGAATAGCTAATGACCATGCAAATAGGACTCTGGGGCTCCTCCCCCGCACCTGAGTACTGTAGGAGGGAGGGGGAGAGGGAAGGGAGGGGGAAAAAAGGAGAGAGAGAAAGAGAGAGAGAGAGAGAGAGAAGAGAGAGAGAGAGAGAGAGAGAGAGAGAGAGAGAGAGAGTTCTCAGAAGTGGAGGGTAACTAGAGGGAGGAGTCCGGCCCACTAACTTGACTTCAACAGAGGCTTCCCAAAGGGAGAGTTCCTGGCATGGCCAGCAGGGGGCGTGATCGGGCCTCTCTCCCGGCTGCCTGAGGCGCTCAGGGAGGCAGCTCTGTCTCAAGTTATTTATTAATCACCGTAATTAGCGGTAACGACCTCGCCGCCACTCTGCCAGGATGGGTCAGCTGTGAGCCTCACAGGGGATACAAACTTAGCTCTAAGTTTCCTTGAAAAGATCTCTGACTCCGTCCCATCTGCAACAAAACACCTACGAAATTAAGGCTTTCTCACCCTTGCTCTCTGAGTGAGTTTTCTGAAAACTTCAGGTCCTTGAAGTGACATCCGCTATTTGGGTGGATCACCTAATGGCCAGTTTAGCTCTGACCTGCTAGCGATTGTGTTCCTGCTTCTGCCCTACTTTTAGTCTGGAATTTGCACACTACCAACCACTGTTCTCTCACCTAGGGTGGGTGTGGTGGGTGGGTAGTAGGAGAGACAGGGGGAAAGGGACCCAGAAGTCCTCTACCACAGGCAGACACCCCAGTCAGATGCTCCTTCGGGACTCCATTCCCCAGAGGGGCCCTGATAGGCACCCCTGGGTCCTGGACTTAACGGAAGGAGCATTTCAGTCTTCCCCTCCATGCAGTCCTCTCTGTCTCCCCATCTCCAAATCCCAGGTCCCCATCGGGCAGTCTCACCATTGAGAGAGGAGTTTCCAGGAGGCAGCAGGCTAGGGTTGAGCGCTGCCAGAGAAGAGTTGAAGCCGAAGAGCAGCTCGCTGGAGTTAGAGATGTCTCCCGCCAGGGAGTCAGCGAACAAGTTCATCTGCAGTAGTGTTTTAAGCAGGTAGCGCAGCATGACGCGGCCCGCCTGGGTCCTGGGCGGGGGGCTCGGAGCCCAGCCCCTGGGTCTGGGACCCACGGGCCGGGAGCCGTAAGCCCCTCCACAGCCTCTGCGCGCTGCGGCAGCCACGGTGCCGCTGTCCTGCCGGCGTGCCTGGGTACCGGCCGTGCCTCGGAGCGCGCTGTCCTCCTTCGCTGGCTCTTCTCTCCACCCCCCAGTGCCGGCGTCCCCTGGGAGCTGGACAGGCGGAAAGCAGGTGCCACTCGGATCACGCCGTAATTAAGGGCTTAATCCGCCTCCCTCTATACCCCCACCTCCATCAGAATGGCCACTGGCTGGGCAGCGCGCGCGCGAGTTGGAGTCCCCGCCCCACACTCCTCGCATCAAATGTTGCTCTGAACCAGGCGGGAGAGTTTTCCTTTCTCCAAGGCCCCAAGATGAGAACTGAGGCTCTGTCAGACTCTGCTCTTCCCTCTAAATTTATAACAGGAATTGTCTCCTTTCTTGGACGTCAGGGAAACTGAGGCATTGAAGAGCCTGTTGAGGCTGTTGAGCTCTCAATGTCCCAGCTTCCATTATCTTCCTAGGCCTGGGGTTTGAAAACATAAGTGCAGGTTGCTGGGATACTTGGGAGTGGGAGAAAGAGAATTCCACCGCTGGACCACCCCTCGCCTTGGCGCGCGCCACGCAGCCAACCCCCACCATCCTCTAGTTTGCATCAGAAGCCCAGGGAATACGGTGACTCAACTTGACCAGGAGTCCTGCTCCAGACGCCCCAGTCAAGAATTCCTGCGGGGTACTCAGAACTATTTAAAACCCGGGGAGACTCCCAGAGCCAGGCAACTCGCACTTACTAGGATGGTGCGTTGATCTGTTATGATACGTTTTAGGAAGTGTTTTTTTGTTTGTTTGTTTGTTTGTTTTTTTTTATTGAAGAGACCCAAAGTGGAACCAAGAAGTCTAGGGCAAAGGAAGCAAAGTGTAATAAACCGGGTGGATGCCAAATTGAGCGAAATTGCTGGAACCAGACAACAGCTGGTCATCTTCTGGGAGCGGGGTGTGCAACAAGAAAACCAAAGCTCTGGTTCTGACTTTTTTAGGGTTCTTTTAACTTGGAGATGTCCCGGTCAACCATCCTCGTTCACGACCCTTCATGTCCACACTTTCCCTAAACTGGAAATGATGTTGGATGTGGAAAAAGAGATCCTAAGTTTCCCATCTTGGGGTAGGGTTCTGCGGACGAGCAAGTGATGCGTTTTGGATTGCTCTTAAACTGTGTTACAACACGGGGCGCCTGCACAGGGAGGGAACGTAGAAGAAGGTGGGCTGCTCGCTCGAAGGTCCCGGGATCAAAGGTGAAGCTATAGCCGATTTTAAGCTAGAAGCAGGCCAAAGAACAGAGAAGTGTAGTTCCACTGGCAAGTTTGTCCCAAGACTCCTACAATGCATTCTACTCCCAAAGAAGCCCAGACTCTGGTGTGTTGAGTGCCTCTGAGTCCTCGCCTATGCCCAGAACCAGACCTCAAGGCGGGACAAACTAAGTGGTGGGGGTTGATGGGGCTCATTAGACCCATAAGAATCAGAGCCCTGGAGGGATATGACAGTGTGTCATCTGCGGGTGCTGAACTGGGTCCCTGGTGCATCCACCGAAGACAAATCTGGGCAGAATCTTGAGGTTGGGGTACTAAAGAGAAGGGCATTCAGCCAGAGAAGTAAGGGGCACACCGGAAGTGTGCTGGAGTCCTGTATTTGTCAATTACAAGACATCGCCATTCTAGACCGGTTCCCTCGTGGGTTAAGGATGAATCGGGCTACTTAATCTGGTCTGATCCTCAGGTTCTGGATCCTGGTGACCTTTTGCTTGGCCTCCTGCTGGCGGGTCACCGTAGGTTCCATCACATCAGAAGACCAAGCAGGACAGAAATTTAACTTCGTGCCACATGGCCTTGCCTTGGAGCTGGGAAGACAGCAAACCTCCTCACCATTCAGATCTGTCCCATCCTAATCCCCTGATTTGCTCCTGGCCGGCCTCTGGGCAAACACACCGCCCGGCGGCGTCTAGGGGCTTGTCACCCTGTTAGCGGATTTGTTTCCGGAGACCGCACAGTTAATTGGCCCTTTATGTGGGGATCAGGGCGTATTTGCTCTGGGTTCCCTAAGCGGAGGCGGCAGCGCAGCCCGTGGGCACCGCTGTTCCCTAATCCCTGTCATCTGGGTTTGGAAGCTGAACAAACGAGGAAAGCCATCGTCTTTCTAGGACTCTTGGCCCCTGTCTCTGGTCCATCTCGTGTGAATCCCACCTCTCTCCATCCCCTCTCTCTCTTTGCCCCTCCCTCTCTCTCCTCCCAGTTTTTTAAAACTAACTTTTAAAATCCTCCCTATTTTCCTGCTTGTCTTACTCCACTCTTTCCTTCTCTGTGTTTGTTGGTATCTCTAGAATATTATTTCTTCTTAGTAAACCAGCCCAGATCTAAAGACAAAAGAGGTTTAGAGGACTCTAGGAAGATGGCCAGAAGATTAAGTTACCCTCCCTATGTCACAAGTTTCTTCCATCTCCTTCCTTCACCTCCCCGTCCACCAAGGTCCCCAGAAAGTCTCCTCTGGCAGATATAGAAACCATAGAGAGAAGAGCAATTCTGCAACCCCTTCCATTTTCCCTCACTGGTCCCAGGGCAGCCAGAAAACTAGCCCTTCACCTTTCCTTTCTTCTTTTCTTTTCTTTCTTTCTTTCTTTCTTTCTTTCTTTCTTTCTTTCTTTCCAGCTTTAGAATTTGTCCTGGAACTTGCTCTATAGACCAGGCTGGCCTCAAACTCATAGAGATCCACCTGTCTCCTGAGTGCTGGGGACCTTCACCTTTTCAAGTACAGCTGCTCTGTGCCCTGCTCCCAAAGGCAGTTGTGCAAAGGGTGTGACCCCTGTGTGCCTCCTCATGCCAGCCTGCCACCAAAATTGTCACAACTCTAGCTTTTGTCTCTTGCTTAGCTGGGGTAGGTAGCCATACTCCCACCTCCATTTCATTATCTGTGGTGCCCTGCAAGCACCAAAAACACAGTCCATGCCCTTGGAGGGGGTCAACTTGCACCTTTGATTTATACACCTCCACCTTAGTCTGAAGGAAAAGCCTGAGCTGAATTTCGAGCAACTCCTTTTTTTTTTTTTTTTTTTTCTGGGTCTCTTGTTCGTTTGTTGGTTTGTTGAGGCAGAGTCTCATGTAGTCCAGACCTGCCTCACAAACAAGGATGATCTTGAACTCGTGCCACTTCACTTCCCAAGTGCTGGGAGTGCAGGCATGTCCCTATACTGCTGAGGGCCTCTCCTTAGGAACTCCTTTCCCAGGAGCTTGCGGAGTTAAACTTTAGAAAGTGTAAGGGAGAGAAAAGGAGGTGTTAAAGGGGAAATGGCAGAGACAGGGGCAAGGAGGGTGGGAGGGGTCAAGTTTGTAGAGTCCTGATAGAGTTCTGACTTCAAAGGGAAAGAAATGTTCCACAGGTAGAGAGCCACAGAAGAGAGAATGGCTCAGGGGTTGGTGAGGTAGATATGGAAAACAAGTATTTATTTCTCGGGGTCTCATTTCGGAGACTGGGCTAAGGAAGTGATGTGTCATCAGGAGTCCTACCTAAGAGTGGTTTTGGGGGAATCGATAGAGAGAGAGAGAGAGAGAGAGAGAGAGAGAGAGAGAGAGAGAGGGTTGGACAAGAGAATACTACCCCAGGCTAACTTTTGTTGGCCTAGTGCCAGCACAAAAGCCAGAGAATGTAGCTGGGAATTTCCAGTGACCAAGCTGGGGGCCATATGGGAAGACTTCTTGGTGGTCCAAAGCTCATATGCCAGCTGGTAGTAGATGAGGCTGCTGGCATGTAATTGCCCAAGAGAGCAGTCTGAGGACAACCCCCCCCAATCTCACTCACACTGATTATTGCCTCTGCCCCACCCCCCCCACACACACACAGAGAGAGAGAGAGAGAGAGAGAGAGAGAGAGAGAGAGAGAGAGGCACACACAGCCTTGTCTGTTTACATCCCCCCAGAGCCTGTAGCCTCCCATCACTCTCCCTTCCTGGACCTTTCCCAGGACATAGATACCCATTGAACATATGTGTGGATGTATGTGTTTGTAGGGGGAAGGGACACAGAAGCCTAACATCTGCCCTGCCCCCACTAGGCTATGCCAAGAATGGCCCAGCAGGATTGCTAACTCCAGAGAGCTGGTTCCAGGGCCAGTGACCCAGCCAGCAGGGGCCAGAGGACTAACAGGACGGGGGATCAGAGAGCAAAGAGCAGCACCCAGCTGGCAGGCAAGACAGCAGGAGTTCTCCTTGGCAGGAGTCAGTTTGTTGGTTGAGACTCTGTACTTGCTGAGATAATAAACCAGCTCCCTACCCCCATTCCACCCCACCCCCACCCAAGAGTATCTCTTTCTCTACAGGGTTCCAATGGAGGGCCCTGCAGGGACACACTTTGCCATATACACACTGTAAAGTCCAGATATCCGGAGGCACCTGGGTGAGAAAGTGTACACATTTCAGTGCAGATGTCACCAAGTCTGGGGAGAGTGGGGCTGTTTTCCTCACATTGTTAGTCCTTCTCTCAGAGTTTTAAAAAAGCATCTAAGCACATATATCATTATCCTTTGGAGCCTGAATACCATCGTATTATGCAGTCTAGTCACAGCCGTACCATGCACTTACAATCAGTCTCCAACTTAGGCATATTTAGTTTATTTTGAGGATTTTTGTTTTGCAGACAGTACTGCAAATAAACTTCGTGTACATATGCATATGTCTTTGCATATATGTATATCTACAGGATAAATTTTTATTATTCTGTAATTTTGTTTTAGATTGTTGTTGTTCCTTGGAGGAGGGTTTGTTTTTTTTCAAGGCAGGGTCTCACCATATAGCCCTGCTTGGCCAGAAACTGTTTTGTAGACCAGGCTGGCTTTGATTGAACTCAAAGACCACTTTTGCTTCTGCCTCCGAAGTGCTGAGATTAAAGGTGTGTGCCACTATGTTCAGCTGGTTTGGATCTTTGATACAGGTTCTTACTACCTGGGTCGGACTAGACTGAAATCTCCCTGCACGTTCTCCAGGTCTGGGATTACAGCAAGATTACAGCAAGCGCTACCAGGCCAAGCTGTTTTGTGTCGTATCTTGCTATGTAGCACAGGTTGGTTTCAAACTCCTATTCCTTTTGGTGGAATTGCAACAGTGTTCCACCACACCTTGCTAGGATAAATTATTTTTAAACTTTCTCTTATTAGATTTCTTTGACAACATGTAGCTTAGACTGGCCTTAGACTTGGCTATGTAGCCAAGGATGGCCTTGAACTCCTGATCTTTTTTCCATTTTATTATTATAACATGTATGGGTGCTTTACCTGCACGTGTATATGTGTACCATGTGCATGTAGTGCCAAAAGAGATACCCTAGGACTAGAGTTACAAATGATTGTGAGCTGTCATGTGGGTGTTAGGAATTGAACCCTGATCTTCTGCAAGAGCGGCTGGTGCTCTTACTGAGCCATCTCTCACTCCCCACTCTTGATCTTGGTTTTGCTTTCCAGCCATCATGACCAACTGCATTTAAACGGAAGAGTATTCATTTTATCTTTATTTATGTGTCTGTGTGTGTCTACGTAAATACATTCACAAGTATGTAGACTGAGTTACAGGTAAGCTGCCTGATGTGGCCCTGGGGAACCAAACTCCAGTCCTCTACGAGAGCTCCAAGACTCTTAACCAATGAACCATCTCTCTAGCCCCCTTTAAAAGCATTTTTAAACCCCATGGTGGAGGGTAGGAGGAACCATGCTATGGTATGTTTGTGGAAGTCACATGGCAACCTTGGGAGCTGGTTATCTCCTAATATCATGTAGGTCCCAAGGGGTCAAACTCAGGTTGTCAGGCTTGGTGACAATTGCCTATACTTGTTGAGTCATCTCCGTCTGTGCTGTACTGTTAAGAATTTATCCTTGGAGGTCTGTGAGAGGGTTTATCCAGTAAAGTTCTTACCACCCAGCTAGATGACCTGAGTTCAAACCGCAGAACCCACATGTGAAACAAAAGAACCAATTCCTTCATGTTGTCTTCTGTCTCCTGAATGCACGTGTAGCATGTGTATGCACAGATGCCCACACATAAATAGATAATAGATGTTAGTTTACTTACTTATTTATTATTCCATTCATATTTTGTTTGGGTTGTTTTTTTTAAGATAGGATTTCTCTGTGTAACATCCTTGACTATCCTGAAACTCTCTTTGTAGATCAGACTGGCCTCAAACTCACAGGGCTCCACCTGCTTCTGCCTCTCTAGTGCTGGAATTAAAGGGCACCACCACCACCACCCCAGCTCTTATTTATTTATTTATTTATTTATTTATTTATTTATTTAATGTATATGAGTGTCTTGTCTGCAAGCATGTCTGCCATCTATGCAGCGTATGTGTGCCTATTGCCCTTGGAGTTCAGAAAAAGGCAGAGTGTGTCAGATCCCTTGGAATTAGAGTTACTGACAGCTGTGAGCTGGCATGTAGGTTCTGAGAATAGAACCCAGGTCCTCCAGAAGAGTAGCCAGTGGTCTTAATCAGTAAGCCACCTCTCCAGCCCAAATGCAAGATTTTTTTTAAGATAAAAGACATTATTATTAGACCAGATATGGTGAGCAAATACTTGTGGCCCCAGCACTTAGGAAGTAGAGACAAGAAGATCAGGAGTTCAAGGCTACCCAGCTGAGTTTTGAGACCAGTGAGAGCTATATGAAACCCTGTTTTAAATAAAGTTACTTCACCTAAATAAATTGCCTAAAGTCTCATAACAACATACTATGATTAATTACTAATACACAGCTCATAATAGTCAAGATATCTTTAATAGGTAAATGCCAACCAATAGGAAGACAGAACGTGCCAAAGCAGCAGGGAAAAAGAGCTACTATGTGCCTTGGCTATCCCTTTAAACCTTTTTCCCTGACACCACCTTGACCACACCCTAATGGGTGTGGTCAGCACATCTGTAGCCAGTCCTTAGGAGGTGTGGTTATGGTGTCTCCCTACAATAATACACAACTTTCTTTTTTTCTTTTGTAATAATCTGTGTTGCATAAGATGGCCTTGAATTCAAACTCCTGCTCAACTCTTGAGTGCTAGAACCCAACAGGTATGGACCACCATACCTGGTGAACTTACTGACTTACTTTTTTTTTTAGATTAATAATATAATTACATCATTTCCCCCTCCTTTTTTCTCCTTCTAAGCCCTCCCATATACCCCTCCTTATTCTCTTTCAAATTTATGGTCTTTTCTTCCATTAACTGTTGTAACATACATATGTGTGTGTACACATAAATATAACTTGCTCAGTCTATGTAACATTACTTGTATATACATGTTTTCAGGGACAACTATTTGGTATTGTATAACCAATTGGTGTGTTCTTCCCTGGGGAAGACTATTTCTCCCACTCTGAGCATTCCTTAGTTGCCTGTAGTTCTTTGTGTAAGATTGACAGGCCCCAAGTGTTCTCCTGTCCATATTAACATGTCTACTGTTGCTGTCTTTATTCAGCTCATGTTTAGGCGGGCATGTTGTTGAGAATTTATGGGTATAGCTCCTCACATTTTTAGGAGACACAGTCTCACAGCAAACTCTGTGTTCCCCTGGCTCTTAAAATCTTTCTGCCCATCTTCTACAATGAGCCTTGAGCCGTGGGTGTAAAAGCTGTATTGTAGATTGTCTACTGGGACTGGGCTCCCCAACTCTGTATTTTGATTGTGGTTTTCTGTAATCATCTCTGTCTGTTGTGGAGAGATGCTTCCTTGAGGAGGAGTGAGGACTACACTTACCTGTGGGTTTAAGGACAAATATTTAGAACATAATTAGGGAGTATACTAGTTTAAGTAAATTTGAGGAAGAGTAAAGTAAAGGGATCTACAACTTCACTAGCCCTGGGTAGTTAGCTATATTTCCAGGACCAGAGATAAAGAAAAATTTTGTTTTAAGTTGAGAGAAACACTTATGTTGATATAGTCACTAAGACTGTCATTGAAGGGGGAAATTATGACACAGAGAAAGAAGAGTTTCAGGAGCAAGTGCCCAAGCAGTAAAGGTGTGGTCTAATGGACAAGTCAATGAATTCACTTAGTTAGGACCAGATGGCTTATCCACAGGAACACGACAAAGAATAACATATAGGGACAGAGACAGAGAGAGGTGGCAAGGTGTTAATGGCAGCCCATAAGAGCCCCTTCTCTTCTGATTGCTTTCCCATTCTCCAAGAGATGAGAAGCAAACTTATCAGGTGAGAGTGGACATAACGGACATAAACTGTGGTTAGTGGTCATGAATTAGAAGTCTTTTACACAGCTTGTCCTTTCATGTGGCTGGATGAGCTCAGGTCCAGGGGATCTGATAAGCTGACTTTGACCATGGCTGTGAGTGAGTCAAACAAGCTCACTCAGCTAGAGTCAGGGGAGGGAGGATGTACACAGGAAACATCTTGGTGAGTGGCCTTGCCAGTTTAAGGTGAGTAAGGAGGGAAGTGGAGCCATGAGTTGATAAAGTGAAGAAGCTATGAGAAAAGATGATGAGATCAATGGGCTGTCCAGTCCTGATCTAAGATTTGTTGGAATCAAGATAACAGCAGTGCTGGTTGGTAAGACGGTCCAAAGTACGCAAGCCTGACATCCTGAGTTCAATCCCTGGAACCCACATAAAGATGAAAGGACAGAACTGACTCCATCAATTGTCTTCTGACCTCCATACATGTCCCCCCACTAATGACAATGACAAATTAAAAATTGTTTGAAGAAATAATAGTAAGTATACTATGGGGAAAACAGGAAGTGGAGATAGAATGTGAAAATGCTTGCAATTGAGATCATGGAGTTATTGATTATGTTGGTTGCATATGACAGTTTCCTAGGATGTGACTGCAGGAACTCATGGACAAGGTTGAATTGACAAGGCTGGGGGAGAACAGGAGGTCAAGAAACTTGGGAAAGATAGCAGATGGGTTGTTTGAGCTGACATTAAAGTCACGAAATGTTAGAGTTGAGGAAGAGTTTGTGGAAGTGGCAGTGATCTGGGAGCTAAAGCCTCAAAGCAATGAGATGTAATTGCCTTAGAAGTAAGGACTGGATAGGACCGAGATGGTGAGAATCAGAATATTGTGATGTCAGACTCAAATTGGAGGTTTCCCAGAGGAGGAAGAGACTGAGTCCAATCTAACTATGAGAAACCTACTACACCTCTAAGCCCAGGGATACTGGTTGTAAGATTAGCTACCAAACTTAACTTTGATAATTTTAAAGCTTTATTTCCTTTTATCTGGAACAGTTTTGTTATGCTTATTCTACTGTTTATATCATTGTTGGGTTAATAATAAAGTCCTTTTCTTCTGAACTTTTTCTAACTTCTTTGTATCTCAAGCCCTCAGCTCCAAATGAGCATACCACTCCAGTGAGTTTCCAAGTGGTAACATCGTCATCTCCATTGCCACTGGCCAGTTTAGATTCCTGCCATCTTTCACCCAGACTACTGCAAAGCCTCCGAACTCTCTCCCTTCCTTCTTCTACAGAGAATCCTTCCTCCATACCAGTACTACAGAGAGTTGCTGTGCATTTGTCCAACTCTCACTTAAAAGGCACCTACTCAGTGCCAGTCACCGAGGTACATATCTGTCTCTGTCCAATCTGATAACGTCATATGACAATGGCTCCCTCCTTTCTGCAGGCTAAACCTCTGTGCAGGCAACAGACAGCTTTCATCATAGTTCCAATGCTGCTGTCCATCTTTCCAAATCATTGCCATTACTCTTTACCCTGACCAGTCCCTCTAGCCATCTATATTCCAACACCAGCCTATAATTTATTCTTGTCTGTGTGATAGTCTTTGTCCTTTGGTGCCTTGGTGCTTACTATTTCTTCCTAGAGTACTATGTCCTTCCCACTCACCAGCTTCTAAATTCCTTCCACCCTATTGATCTAGCATTAGTTCCCTGATTAGTGAAGCTTCCTGAATTGCCGTTTTTTCATCCCCTTTTTATATGCCTTCATAGATGGTATTCTTTTTTATGTTGCCTCAAACTCCCTATGCAAATAACATGACCCTGCAGTTCTGATCCTCCTGACTCTGCCCCACCAGTGCTGGGATTATGAGCATGTGACATTGCACTCAGTTTATACAATGCTGAGGATCAAACTCAGGGCCTGGTGCATACAGTACATACTAGGCAAGCATTCTACCAGCTGAGCCACATGTCTGGCTCTCATAGATGGCATTTTACTTTTCTTATATCTTCCCCCCATAAACTCCAAGCTCCCTTAAAGAGCAAGGGAGCTCCTTTGTCATTGTATTTCTGGTGCCTAACATACATATGGTGTATTATTACAAGGCCTCATTTAGTGCTGAAGATATTTATTATAAGTATACTATTAATAAGGCTGATCTGAGTATGTTTTGTGTATTTACTCATTTAATTCTAATAACTAAAATTAGGTAAAATTATTATTCATATGTTTATATATAGGGAGATTGGTTAAGGAAGTTGCCCGGAGCTGTTTGATTAGGAAATGGAGGATCCAGGACTCCATACAGTTCGGCTTAATCAGAAAGGCATACAGTATCCCCATGAAAGCCTTGCTTCAGAGTTAGCAGAAGAAAAGCTCCCCTGCTCTACCTCCCACACACACATATTCCACTCTCATGTATAATTCAAGGGGCAGAATGACATCTACAGTCACTTTGCTGAGAGAAATTCACCGAGACCTATGACTCCTTTTCTGTTATTCTGTTTTTAAGACTGAAATCCTCTACCTTCTTGTATCTATCCAGATTTGCTATCTGGATTTGCTCATATCTGTTATTCCTGGTACTTCTCCATTCTCAGGAAAGTCCAAAATGGCCTCTTTTACATTTCTTCTTAATTTTTCCCCCTCTCTTTCTCTTTCCCTCCCCTGGCCCTTCTCTTTTGGCAGGGATGAAATTAACAAAGGAAGAGACCAATTAGGACCTCCAAATCCCCTAAGTCCTACAGAGGATGTCCCACTTTTCAATTAAAGAGGAATATTCCCTTGTCTCTAATGAGTTCCACTCAGAGGGAAATGCTTTGTGTTAAATACATATGTGAGTTTTCCGGGTCACACGGATAAGAGTTGTGGGTGCTTCGTTGTCGCTTGTGTATCCATGGAGTTTTGTTTCTATTGCCCTTGCATCCCAGACTAAGCTCCAGAGTACACAGGGACCCTTTGCTCCACACTGACCTTTGGGTTCTCACACCATGAGGTGTTTCTTTCCACTGGCTCTCTGGGAGCTCAATCCCTTAGTGCAAAGGTGACTCCATGGTCTCTCAGGGCTCCCCACAGAGGGCCAGGCTGTAACCCCAGGCTTGCTGTGGCTTCATTCCTCATCTGCATAGAGAGCTGAGGAATACAAGGAGAAGTTACTATGCAGAAAACATATTTTCCCTTTTCTTTGTTCCTTTTGTGTGCTCCTGCCCTTTCCTCTTTCCCCATGCATATTTCCTGCCCCCATCCTGCAGCCGCTTATTCTTTAAGCCTTACCTTCTCAGTCCTGCCTGCATAGCTTATAAATATTCAGAATTTCCTAAGAGCAGCCTCTGAATGCTATTTGGCCACTCCATGTTGCTCACCCATCTCATCATAAATGGGGCTAGATTTTCTTCAGTCATTTGCTTCTGTGCTTTTTGCCTTGTACTTATCAGCATGAGGGTTAATCATAAAGGGATTTCTTACTGTGACTTTATGGATTCCCACAATGATAATCTCGGGACCATATCTTTAAATACTCCATGATTAGAAGATTTACCCATTCCATGACAATAACCCTGCCATTGGAAGAGGAGGAGGAAACGGGAATGAACTGGAATCACAATACCAGTATAAAAATTATAAGTGTTATGCCTGTATATAGATATTCAGTGAACTTGTGTTTTAGTTATGTTAAATGATTTATGCATATAAAATTAGAAAAGAAGAAACCAAACGCATAAGCAACTGTTGAATCAGATGAGGAAGAATATATGTGTTTTTCTTCTTTCCCACACTTTTTTTTATTCTTGTTTGAAACAGTGTCTCAATATGTAGCTCAGACTGACCTTGAACTCAGAAACCTCTCCCCTCTGCCTACTAATGCTGGGATTATAAGCATATGCTACCATGTTCATGCTCTGACCTGATTTTCAACTTTAATAATGAAAAGAATATCAAAAGATCGCTTATGAAAAGCTAGGTAGCAGAAGGACAGACAGTTGTGGGCCTAGGACTCTCTCAAGAGCTCCTGCTTCAATGGATACCTGAGAACTGCCCAAGACCAGAGAGCAACCATACTCCCTTCCCTCCACTGGTGTGGTGTGACGCTCCACCTTTGCATTAGATGAGAGGAAAAGAGGGAACAGGGCCCGATTAGGACATAAACGTGGGGAAACAGACAGTGATGCATCCTTCCCAAAATCCTCTAAAACATCCTTCTGTGAAATTCTAAACAAATGTTGTCTGTACTTGGCTTGACCTGATGGGCTATGCAAAGCAGCTCCCTTTTGGAGATTCAGCCTCAGCTGCTGGGCTTTGATGCAGGTCCTGCCTCAAAATGGATGAGCTAGTTTGGAAGCGAGTGGCAACAGAATTATGGTCAGGAGATGGAGATGGAAGGCCAAACTGTGAATCAAAGAAAAGCTGTTGATTAAGAAAGACTGTGTGGATCCCCAGGGTCCATCTCTTTCCAAAACTCACATGGGGACTTAAGTTGGCAAAGACTGTGGTTGAAGTATGTAGCAAAGAGTTGAGCCAGTGACCAAGGAAGCAGCTTTATCACCCCCGTTTAAACTGTATTTCAGCACAGCTCGTGTTGGACTTGAGTGTGGGGACTATTCCATGGGGCTACTTTTAAAAGATGGGGGATGCTGCCAGCCAGAGCTGAAAATGTGTCAGGGAGGGAGCAATGTGTGTGGAGACAGGGCCCATGTGTTTGGGGCTCTATTAACTAACTCCCTTCCATCCATCACAGCCTCCCCCCGGGCTGCTGCTGTCCTGGCAGCTGGGTCACCCCGGGGAGGCTGGGATGGGGGTCCCTAAAGGGAGCCAAGCTTCAGGCAGAGCAGCGGAGACACATGTGTGCCTGGCTGGGTTGGGGCCGGCACCTCATTGAGAAGGGGGCCCTCCAAGCTGGGCTTCATTAGGGCAGTGGCACTAATAGGGAGGGGGTTCAGGGGGCTGGGCTGACAGCCAATTACTTGCTCTTCTGCATTATGGATTAACCCATCTGGGCCTGGAAGATTGGCTCTGAAAGGGGCACAAAAGGGGGGGCGTGACCACAATCACACAGTGAATTATCCCTTCTGAACACTATTGTCCACCAACAAACGGGGGCCTCAGGATGGGTGACCCCCTTGGGTGATCTCCATCCCCATTGCTTGCCTCATAGGAAGAACCAGAGGTAAACAGCTGCCTGGTTAAAAGGCAAGGTCTGCTCTGGATGAGAAGAACAAGAACATACCATTCCAGCGAGGCAGAGAATTTAGGGAGAACAGACAGGCTGAAGTACTATTCTCACCTGTCCTCTCCCTTTCTCTTTCTTTCCCTCCTCCCAGCCAACTTTGATTTTGATTTCAGGTCTTTGAGACAAGGACTTACACAGCTCAGGCTGGCCTCAAACTGGTTATGCAACCAAGGATGACTTTGAACTCCTCATCTCTCTACTTCCACCTTCCAAGTGCCAGGCTTATACGCATGCACCACTGTGTGGGGGCCCAAGGTTCTCTTAACATACTTTTTGACTTCTGCCCTTCTACAGAGCAAGGAGTAACATAAGGAGCTTACTATCTCGAATCTGGGGAAGAATCCCACTAGAGAGGGCTCCTTTGAGGAGGTGGGGGAGCAGGAGAGGTGGATAGGAAGGACCAGAGTCAGGGGCCTCCCATCTCACCCATCACCTCTTCTAGGCTAATTGATTCCAGACATGAATAAGGGGCTCTCACATGGGTCTTGAAGGACCCTGGCCCCGCTCTGGCATCTTGGATGCTCTCCCGGTGGGAGTGTCCAAACCCATCCTCCACACCCCTCTTCCAGGAGTAAGCCCACCCTGCCTGGTGAGGGAGAGATGTTGGGAATAGTGGGAGGGGGCAGCAGGCATGGGGCTCTCTCCTCTAGCTAATCCCCTCATTACCATCTCATAATCAGAATCTCGCTTTCAATGTAAATGGGGATGTTAAATATTGGTTTCTCTAGACTCAAGCTCCTTTGGAGACAATTATTGATGCTTTCCCTTTTATGGGTGCTGTTGGCTCTCACTGTGGGGGGGATGCAGAGCATCAGTAAGGATGAGGGTTTTTTTCTGGGTTGGTTTAGTGGGAAAGGTGGAAGTGTCTGACAAGAGGGGCGCAGACAGACAGGTCTGTTTTCAGTGAACCTGAACACCCTCAGTGTCCTTGATCTAGCAGAAGAAACCTGTCCAGAAGAAATCAGCTAATCCCTAACTCATTCATTCTTTGTTGGCGACTGATTGGCTTCTGATCTCAAGTCATATTTATTCTCTCTGTGTGTGTGTGTGTCTCTCTCTCTCTCCCTCTCTCTCTCTCTCTCTCTCTCTCTCTCTCTCTCTCTCTCTCTCTGTGTGTGTGTGTGTGTGTGTGTGTGTGCTCAAGCACTCATGTGTGTGCTGGTGGGGGTGGGAGGGGCGGCAGTCCACAGAAGCCAGAAAAGATCATTGCATCCTCTGGAACTCAAGTCAGATAAGGTTGTGACTGTCCAATGTGGATGCCAGAAATCAAATTCCAGTCTTCTGCAAGAGCAACAAACACTCTTAATTACTGAGACGTTCCATGCAGATTCACATGGGAATATATAAATATATTGACACAAGGTCTATGAAGCCAACACTGGACTTGAACCCACTGTGTAACTGAGTCTGGCCTCGTGCTCCCAAGTGCCAAGCCTGCAAGCTTCCACCACTGTGGCTGACTGAGAAACCTCTATTCTAAATATTGGTCCCTCTTTGCTTTGAACACAGAGTAAACAAAACAGTGACCCCAAACTCACCCTCATAACCCTGCCCATGCTCTCCTCTTTAAAGACCTGGTCAACTGCAGCCATTTATGGGAGGCAGGGACAAATCTATGGTTTGTCTAGAGGTGATTATCAAGAGGTGAGAGAACTTAGTCAAAGCCTACTCAGTCCTACCTCAGAGGTTAAGGGCCAAGGACACAGAAGTTTGGACCGACCATCACTCTATTCTCTTTCTGTTTGGGGTTCCATCTCTAGCAATCACCTTGAGAATAGCACTATAGCTTGATGCTAAGGATGCAGAATCTAATGTTTGTAGCCCATGTGCACCTGTTTCCCAGCTCCACTGCTTAAGTGCTGGAACATTGGATCATAGCAAACAGGTAGCTAAGTTGAGTGACCACAGGCTATATATATCATGGTTCCCTGTTTCACTGCCCTCATGATTAGGGCCTAATCTGTGCCATCGAGGTATTCATGTTAGAGCCTGCTCTCTAGAGTAGAAGGGAAGAAGTGAGGATCACACTCAAACGCTTGTTGTCCATTCTGGATAACAGCGAGCCATGTTCAGTAGACTAGAGTATGACGCTGATGTACAGTTGGAGAAGCCTGCCTGGAGTCGCTAGGTTGTTGACAGCAGAGCTGCTTCTCCGTTCTGGTTTGGGGTGAAATCTGCAGGTGGTTTGAGACCCAGGTTCAAACCTCCCCCCACTCCCCCCAAGAGAAAAAGAAATTGGGTTCTCCTGAAGTCCTTAGCTGTTTTAGGTGCAGCGTCAGATTCTCTGTTCAGCTTCCAGAGAGGAAGGACAAAACGACTTCTACATTGTGGCTGGCTGTGGTAAGGCCACTCCCCTCCCCTGAGTCCAAAGCTGAGAGTAGAGCCAGAGGCACCATGTGGCTGGCGCTATTGCGCGGCCCGTGCCTCTAAGAGGAGGGCGGGAGATGCCTTCGGAGGGCCCCCTCCAGGGCCGCAGAGAGGCCGTCGCTGCTCAGCTTCACCGTTTAGCTTTCTCCTCATTAACTCCCCCGGCCTCATTAATCAGCCCCGATGAAATGCGCCCCCGGGAACACTGCCCGCCCGCTCCACCGTTTGGCGCTTTAATTATCCTCCCAGCGGGAAGAAGGAGGGGTTGGCGGGCGCTGAGAGTCCCAGAGATCCACAATCCACACACTAGGATGGCTGATCCCAGGTAAGGCCAGGAGTGACCCAGCCAAGAGGCAGACTCTGAGCTGCTTCCTGGATGCCATATCAACCACAAGCAATCCTAGCGTCTCCTGGGCCTTCTGTCCATGAGCTAAGAAGTCTTGTCTCTACGAGGGAAGGGCACCTTCTCCACAAACTCCACCAACCCGTTTCTCTCCTCTGAAGTCATCTTCACGGACCCACCTACTGTGCGTTCCTGGGATAGGGTCCAGGTATTGGACACAGACATAGCTCTGGTTAGGAGGAAAACATGCCCAAATACACTTAAAAACACAAAGCATACAAAAAGCCACCATAGCAAGTTGCTAGTAGCTATTCTTAATGAAAACACAGCAAACTGGAAGGCAGGCAAAGCAGGATGTTGAATACAGCCAAGACATGTCAAAAATAGGGTTTCTATCCTTGAAGTGGGTCTTAACCTGTAAGTAGGAGTTAGCTGGCAGAGTGGATGTGTAAGAAGCAAAGGCCTAACACAAAGGGCAAACACACACACACACACACACACACACACACACACACACACACACACAGAGAGAGAGAGAGGAGAGAGAGAGAGAGAGAGCAGTGTGTATAGAGGCCTAACATAAACCAATCTAGAGACGAGTCATGACAAAGAGAGAGCATAAAGTAGAAGGCAGCCAGGCCTTGAGGACAGTGCTGTTTGACTTAGATGTACTATAAAGGCAATGAGTTAAGGTGGCATTTGAAACCGTTAGACTCATGTTTTGGAAAACCACAGTGCAAAGGAGGAGGATGAGTGTCAGGGGGCCTGGAATGAAGGCAGGAGGCTGATTAGCAAGCAAGGTGACTGACTGGGTGTGGGAGGTAACAGAGAGGCATTTGGAATACTCCCAAAGTTTCTTCTGCAAAGCTTGCTCTGAGAATCAGGAAGGAGATCTCGAGAGGTGTTCCTAGGCCTCTGGCTCAGCTCAAATAGAAGGTAAGGCACAGACCTCTTGATTTCCCCCAGTCTGCTTTCTCCTCTTGATGGGACACTTCCTATCCAGCCCAGGGTAGGTAAATTACTGCATCTATTTTATCACTTATAAGATAAAGTGAGAACATTGGAATGTATCTAGCTTACAAATGCACACCTGCAACAACACAAGGAAGAGACAGAAAAGACCAAAGCAATTTTAAGTGCCCACTGGAGGGACCATGTCCCCCAGGCAAAGCCTGCTCTAATCTTCTGGAAAAGGGATCAGGAAGAACAGATACCAGAGCTTAATGTTTTCAGTGTGAAACCACCTTATTTTAAGGTATCAGTCAATACATATGGAGTTTATAAAATAGCAACTGTATTTAAGTCTGAATTATAATGATGTTTTTATTTTGATTTGTTTTTTGCAGCGCTGGGGCCAAAACCCAGGGCCTACCAAATACCAGGCAAATTATCTGCCACTGAACTACACCCCAGGCCCTCCATTAGTGTGGGTTTTGGTTTGGTTTGGCTTGGATTTAAAACCATCAGTTTCCTTTAGAGGATGCCAACAAGTCAACTTGATTATTTGAAAAATAATAAGTAAGCAGGGCACGGTGGTATACAACTTTAATCCCAGTACTTGGGAAGCAGAGGCAGGTGAATCTCTGAGTTCAAGATCAGCCTGATCTACAGAGAGTGTCAGAGAGAAACCCTGTCTTTAAAAACAAACAAACACAACCCAAAGGGGGAAAAAAGGAAAACCAAACATTTGTCTTGTCGTTTTTATTCAAAACTAACCTCAGGATAAACAAATAGCTGAAGACAGTTCACCTGAGAAGAGTGTCTTATCTCATAATGAGAATATTATAGACATAGAAGGGCATGAATTCACTGTCTCCAGTGAATAATGAACCTAGGTGATCCTTGTCACTGGATGCTCATAAACAACAAAACAGACTGGCAAACATTACTCCTGATAGACTAAGAAACATTGCCTATGAGGTATTCTGGGGGAAAGAAAAATCAAGCGTTAATTGATCACGCCTCTATAACTAACAGCCAATTTACAGGAAATAATAGGGGCAGAAAAACATGTTAAATGACACCACAGGGATACATTCAACAAAATCCAGACTGGAAACTCCACAGAACAAATGACCTGGTTCCCTTTACAAATGAATTGTAAGGAGAAAAAAAAATAATTAAGGGGTGGGAATGACAGCAGATTAAAAGACACAACACACTGGATAGATTCACTGGAGTCCAGATTTGAACAATGAAATGGAATAAGACAGTTGGAAACAGTGTTGGTGTAGATGCACTATTTCATTGGAAGCTGATCAGCTGAGATGTTCTGTTTTGATTATTTCTTCATTTATGAACCGGAATCTTTTCTAAAAATTATCTGTCATCAGCTGTAGATTTGATAATAAAAATATTGTTTTAGATATGCTAATCCTACTATCTTTTCTTTTTATTTAAGAGATTTTATTGCAATCTGTGTATTTGTGTGTGTGTGTGTGTGTGTGTGTGTGTGTGTGTGTGTGTGTGTGTTGGGGGATTGAGCATTGTCACAATTCATATGTAGAGGGTAGAGGACAACTTGTGAGGGGGATGGTTTGGGGGTCTGGGGGATCAAATTCAAACCATCTGTTAGGTTTGGCAGCAAGTTCCTTTACCCACAGAGTCACCTCACTGGCCCATAATACTATTTTAAAAGGTTCCTTATCTTCTTTGGGGACTACATTGAAATACTTACAAAGGAAATTATAAGACTTGTGATATTTGCTCCAATACCATGAGCAGATCCTGGGAAAATAGATTGATATTGGATGCAAAAGTGCTGAAGCTGGGCATTTGGAGTTCTAATTGGGTGTATTTATATTAGCCAGAAAAATAGTTTGGATAGCTCAGTGGTGTTGGAGCACGCCTTTAATCCCAGTACTCGGGAGGCAGAGGCATGCAGATCTCTGTTAGTTTGAGGCCAGCCTGCTCTACAGAGCGAGTTCCAGGATAGGCTCCAAAACTACAGAGAAACCCTTTCTTGGAAAAAATAAATCAGAATGCATTTATAGGCCAAAACATGTCTGTGCTGTGGATTTGGTCCATGGGCTATGATACATTGTGACTTCAGGATCTGATCAAAATGAATTTTCATCCAATCCACCAATGAACTCAATCCCTCGATCTCATGAACCCTTTCCTGGTCTTCTTCTTCTTCTTCTTCTTCTTCTTCTTCTTCTTCTTCTTCTTCTTCTTCTTCTTCTTCTCCTTCTCCTTCTCCTTCTCCTTCTCCTTCTTTTTCTTTTCAGGTCCTTTACTAGAGAGGAGAATTAGATGAAGCCCTGTGAGTTCCTGGCCTCAGGACACCACAGGACTTTGGGAGCTTGGTGTCACCACTTAGAACTTGTCCCTAAATTCTTTACCCATTTCCCTCCAAGCAATCTTCTCTCTATAGTGTTAAAGGTGGGCAGTACGTATAGCCAGGCTTCAGCATTTCAGAGCCCAAAGGCATCTACTGCCCAGGAGAATAAACAAATGAAGGAATGGCTAGACCTCCCTCCACTACCGCCCAGCAGCTAGAAAGGGGGTGTAAAGTGCGGAGACAGCAGCTGGGGCGGAAAAGGGAAGCCGGAGAAAGTCCTTTCATCCAAAGGCGCGTGAAAGACCGAGTTGGACCCAGGCTCGGAGCGACTGGTTTCTGTACAGTCTCTTTCCTCCTTGCATCCCTTCTTCATCTAAGGAGAACCCCTTCACCAGGCACACGTCCGCTGCGCCGCTTGCTCACTTAGTGGAGAGAGGACCGCTGGAAGAATGATTTGCATCCACTCGGCACGAGGAGTGGCGGGGCGCAGGCTGACGCCTCGTGGCGACACACAATAGGCCATCGCGGTTGCTGGGCACCTCGAGGGGCGCGCAGCGGTCCCTCCCCAGCCCTGTCGTCCTGCGCGGTGCCGGGAACCCGTTCTTCGGGTTGGTCGCGGGCTTGCACCCCGGTGCGGCGCACCTCTCCCTCCGCCCCGCCAGCCTGGACCTCGATGTCTCTCCAGCGATCCGGTGGCTGAGCTCCAGGCTCCCACCTTCTCCATCAGCTACTCCCCGGCGGGCCGGGGTAATGAGCCGCCCCGCCACTGGCCCCACGCCATTGTGTGCGCGCCGGGGTGAGGCCGGGTCTCCGCGGTGCGGTGGAGGGTGACCGTGCGCGCCGCTGCGACCCTCGCTTCACACCTGCTCCCCGCCCCCGGCCGGCGGGCGCGGGCGTGGCCTCCCCCTCCCCGCGGGAGGGGCCTCAGCTGGGGCAGCACTTGGTAAAGAGGCCGTGGAGAGGACGCCCGCGGCCGAAAGAGGTGCTGTAAATTTGGAGCAGATGCGGCCTGACAGTCAGTCACCCAGCTCTGGGCTGCGGGGGAGGGCTCTGCTCCGCGCCCACGCCCCTCTTCTAGTCAGCAGCTGAGTCCCGCGGACTCCACACCTAGGTGACCGGGGACTTAGGACATATGGAGCCTGTCTCCTACTCCCCTGAGTCTGTCTTGAGCTTTTTGTGCCCTCACTGCTGGGAAGGAGGAATGGAGGGAGAGGAGATGTGCCTAAATTAACCCATTTCTTTCTAAAAAAGAGTGGTTTCTTCAGATGAGAGTATGACAAAGTCTGCCACCCTGGTCGCTTTTTGACAGCAGCTGGAGAAAGCTAGGGAAGCCGGTTTTAAGCTAGATACACAAGTGAGGAGGCACAGAACAAACAGGATTGGGTGAGCTTGGGCAAGGGTGGCCGAGGAAAAATACTAAGGAATAACACTTGCTGTAGTATATTAATGTATTGGGATATTGTATATTTAAGTAGCATAGCATTGTCTCCATTCAACAGAGCGGGCGGTGGGGGGGTGTGTCTCTGGGACTCGGCACACTTTCCACTCTTCCACACTACTAGGGAAGGGAAGTGAGTCTTCCATGGGTCTTGAAAGGATGGGGAGTGTTGGTGCTAAGTACACTGTGTTGGGAATAGTCCTAGTTACTGGTTCTGAACACTGTTTGAGTCCCTCTCTAAAGCAATGTCAAGTCTGAGTCTATGGCTTCTGCATAAAGATCTTGGTAGCGTAACTGTCTCACCAAGGCTAATTTGGAGGATATATTTATAGCAATGGTGGAGTTGGCAAGACCCTCTGTGATGACCCTGTGCTTTTGTATTTGGAGCTGTTTTGTTTCCTCTACCACTCTAAGTTGGCTGGTGGTCCCATTGGCCGGCCCACTCCCATAAGTTTCCAGGTCTACAGCTTTCTGCCAACAAGGTCAAATTTAGTTTGCATCAAAATCACTTGGAAGTCCGCACACCCACAGTTTCCGATTCTTTTCATCTGGGTCCGGGCCAGGCAATTTGCATTTCTGAAAGCTGCCCAGTGACTGCTATGGTAATGCTGTTGTAATAGCATCCTCCCTGTAGGAGCTTAATCTAGCTAGAAAGGAAGAATCTAGCTGCTGAAATAGATGAGATCTGAAGTACTTACCCAGTTCTGGAGAAGTTGGGGTATCTTCACTCTCAGGAAGGGATCCACAGGCTAGGGCCTGTGTGTGTGTGTGTGTGTGTGTGTGTGTGTGTGTGTGTGTGTGTGTGTGTGTCTGTCTGTCTGTCTGTCTGTCTGTCTGTCTGTCTGTCTATGTCTCTGTGTATGTCTGTGTTTGGAGATTCAGCACTCCTAAAAGGACTCATGATTCTCTGTTGTCCATAGCCTGTCAAAGCTGGCCATGGTGGTGTATGGCTTTAATCCCAGTACTAAGGAGGCAGAGACAGGAAGATGCCTGTAAATTTGAGGCTAGCCTGGGCCAGGACAGCAGGACCTATCTCAAAACACAAACAAACAAAAAATAACCCAAACAACAAAACAACATCAGCCTTTCAAAGGGACAAAGGGAAGGGAGCAAGAGCTTCCTGATTTAGTTTTCAAACTTGGTCATCTACCCATTTTGTCACTGAAGCAGGAGGGATGTGGTCCTCACATTTTTGCTTGCAAATTGACTAACAGAGGTTATAGTACATAAAAGCAACTCAGTGTTTGTGTATGAATGAACTTCAGACAACCCTGACACTTATATGTCCCCATCCACTGTTTCTGGCAGTTCTGAAACACTTCAAAGGTGACTTAAGATGTTGAGTTTGAGCTCTCTGCTGAAAATTTTTTCCCAAGGTCTCAGCATTGTCATCATCATTAAGGAGACTTTGGCTTGTGGCAAGTAACACCAGAATTAACAGCAACAACAAAAAAGTAAATTAAAAATTATTTAAAAGAAGCATTAGATGAGAAGGCAAGTGGCTTTTTATATCTTGCCACCAGGTGGCAGACCTTGCCTCATTAATGAGAATTGTCCCCAGAGCTAAACCCTAGACTAAACTCAACTCAAAACCAGGGCAAAAAGGGGTGTTTCTATACTCAGTTGGGAACTGAGGCATGGAGAGTCGGTGATTGAAAGAGCTGCTGTATCTGCTGCCACGGTACCCAAGGCATCCTGTGATTCCTCATCTGTGAGAGTGGGTGATGTACACTTGCTACATTTTCCTTCTGGAAAGGGACATACTCTCTTGTAAATGCCTAAGAAAATGAGCTTCATAACTAAGAACAATGCAAAGAATCTAGTTTCCAACCTGCAGATCCTGGAGTCACATAAATGTGGCATCCCTTACAACTTAGTGAGCACACAGCTTGGCTTTCTCCTGCTTCCAGCCCATGTCTGCCAGTCACTCTCTTATTTCTTACATGTTCTGCAACCTAGTTCAAATTTCCTCAAAGTGAGAAGCAGAGCTTTTGTCTAGGTCCAGAGTTCCCTTGGCAGCCTTTTCACTGTTGGTGGCCACTCTACAGTTGTGCAGCTTGAGGGGCTCCCTTCTACAGCTGTGCAGCTTGGGGGACTCCCTTTTCAAAGACCTCTGCTCAGGTGAGGCTGGGACTCTTTTGCACCAGAAAAGAACGTAATGACAAATACCAGTCTGGAAGCAGAATTGGAGTTTTCTAAGAGAAGGATTTATTATGGATTTAGGCATAGGAGGAGGGAGCAGGAGAGATGGGTGGGTTTAAGACAGGATAGCTGTACACAACCAAGGCAAAGGTGGGTACAGACCTCCCAAGACTAATAGCTATATTTAATTATTTTTCTTTAGACAGGATCTCTCTGTGTAGCCTTAGCTGTCCTGGTACTTGCTCTGTAGACTAGGCTGGTCTTGAACAAAGAGTGCTGAGTGCTGGGATTAAAGGCATTCACCACTACCACTTGGCTTAAATTTCTTAATAATAGGCAGGTGTAGTAGCTCTAATAACAGCTCTAAGAGGGTAGAGGCAGAAAGATCAAGAATTCTATGCCAACCTAGGCTACCTGACCTATGTCTCAAACAACAACAAAAAAGACACACACACACACACACACACACACACACACACACACACACACACTGTTGGTGGCTTTTGAAGTTATATTGTTCAAAGGATTTAAAAGGTTAGGTAAAAATGTCTTTGTTTGCTTACTTATCCCAGGAACTTTCAATAAATTTAAATAAGAGTGTAAGATGATTTAGTATACATTATTCAAGCTTACAGATAAGATAGAAGTTCAGGTTGGCTCACAGGTAATGGCATTTGCCACCAAGCCTGATGACCTGAGTTCCATCGCAGGGATACAAATGGTGGAAGCAGAGGACCAATTCTTGCAAGCTGCACTCTGGTTTCCACACATGCACCATGGCAGATGAAGCACACAGTTTCTTAGCCACAAGGATACAGGCCCTTTCCATCCCTAACCTTCCCTCTTTCCTTTCCTTTCTTTTCCTTTCTTTTTTTTGTTTTTGTTTTTGTTTTGTTTTGTTAAGACAGGATTTCTCTGTGTAGCCCTGGCTATCCTGGAACTCACAGAGATCTGCCTGTCTCTGCGCCCCCCCCCCCCAGCTGGGATTAAAGGACACCACTACCACCTGGCCCTCTTAATTTTCTTTCTGTCCTGCCTTCTTATTCAACTGGTTTGCACTTTGATGAATATGTGGATGACTTCCTTCGCCTCCCCAAAATTACCTTGATTCTCAAATGATACTCAGTGCATAACAAAACCAAAAACACATAATAACTATAGGAAAAGTGACAACAAGAGTATGGGGTATGTTATCATGAGCTGAGTTTATCACTTAGGAGAAAATTATATGCCTAGAATGTGAAAAATCCAGGACCTTGTCCCCAGTATTATACATATACACACATAGACAAATAATATTTTTCTCATATAGGAGGGCCAAAGAATGTTTTGGGAAAAGGGAAAATGACATACTTGGCTTGCATACCTTGACTCAGCTGTGTTATAATAAATCCTAGGAATATAAAAATATCCATCACAAAGTCAAGATGAGAACCGATCTATATCTTGCACAGAAAATGAGGTTGTCAACCTGGGGATGTAGTTCAATGGTAGAGTATTTGCTGGAGGCCTAGTGTTCAATCTCTAACAGCAAACAAATAAATACATGAATAAATGAAACTGCCTGTATTGACGGTAGGGACACCTTGTCTCTTAGCACAAGTGGGCCATTGTCCTTTTAACTCAAATGGTAATTCTCTCTCTCTCTGAGGACTCCTTCCCCATTTAGAGTGAGCTGATCTCAGTACATACTGAGCAGTCCCCCTCTTCTTATTTTTATTTTATTTTTTGCTTTTCTGAAGTACTAATGATTGAACCACAGGTCTCCTGAATGCTAGGCAAGTGCTCTAGCACTGAATTATATTTCTGGACCTTTTGTTTTGTTTTATTTTCAAGACAGGGTTTCTCTGTGTAACCCTGGCAGTCCTGGAACTTGCTCTATATACCAAGCTGGCCTCGAACACACAGAGATCTGCCTGCCTCTGCCTCCTGAGTTCTGGGATTAAAGGTGTGTGCCACCACCACCCAGTTATTTCCAGTCCTCTTTTGCTGTTGTCATATTTAATTTTGAGGCAGGCTCTCGCTGAGTTGCCCAGGCTGGCCTTGAGTTTACTCTGTAGCTCTCTCTCTCTCTCTCTCTCTCTTTCTTATAGCAGCATATGACTCTATGTGAACAATGGTCTCCAGTCCAAAGTGTCTCTGTGCTACTACTTCAGTAGTCCACACTCACCATAGCAGCTTGCTTGTGTATTTATATGTTTAAAGACATGCTACCAGGGCCCAGAAGAAACACCATAAGAAGACTGAAACCATACATTTAGATTTTTTTCCTACACTGGCTGCTGAAAGAGTCCGTCTAAATATATTTATGGAATGCCTGCAGGCTACATAACTTAGCACTTCACCCTTCATTGAAAATCCATTAAGACAATCACCAGGTCATGCTTGGCAACTTTTTTTTTTTTCCTCAGGAATTTTCTTAGTTGCTGGGTTAGCAAGAACTAATTAGATACAAAACTAACAATCTCATTTGAACTAAGCCTGTCTTATGTAAACCACTGCACACTGCAGATTATATATGTGAATTTGTTCCTGTGTCTAGGCATATGGACTTAAAAGCTGAAAAGCCTTAATGGTTCTAACATGTACATATAAGGAGTGGAGGGTTTAAAGCCAGTGAATCATCATATGCTAATGTTCCAAAGTTAATTGTTTACCTAGAAGGTTAGAGGCAATTAATGACCCCAGTAAATAAAACTGTTCACATCTATAACAGTCATGGAATGTCATACCCTCGTGTCTCACGCCAGAAAACTAGGCTTGAAAAAAGTCTGCTTTTCTTGGCCAATGTAAAACCAGAGTCATTCAAGCCAACATTGGATTTATAAATGTAAGGAGATGTCATAAGCTTATCTTTTCCATTGAAAATTTCAACTCTTATTCGCATATGCATACACTCAGTTGGTTGCATCTTCTTTCAGTTATTTATTTAGTTGTTTTATGTGTTTGATTGTAATTTTTGCATGCATGCCTGGTGCCAGAGAAGGTCAGAAGAGGGCATTAGATCCTTTGGAACTGGAGTTATGGACAGCTGTGAACCAGCATGAGAGTTCTGGCAATTTGAACTCTGGTCCTCTCCAAGAGCAAGTGCTTTTAACTGCTGCACCATCTCTCCAGACCTACCCTTCCAGTTAGTTAACAAGATATTTACACTGACTACTTCAGGCCCTGAGATAGAAATTTTCTCCATTTATTGCATAGCATCTATGTTATAGGGTCTTAAGAGTTTTTAGGCCACCTGCCTCCACACGGGTGCCACTCCCATGAGCAAATATGTGGTGGACAGACGGGAGAGAAAGAGAAACTGAGTGGTTTATGTACTATGAAGACAGATGGAAAAGGAACCGCCACTGTGGTGAGGAACAGCCTGATGTGAATAGCCTGTGCTGCCACCTGAGGCCTTGGTTATGTCCTGTCGCTGTGGAGGACCATGTATGGGTCTGTGGCCCTGCCACCGAAGTGATCTGTGTTAATGTCTGTGACCCATGTTACTACCAAAGGCCATGTGGACTTCTATCTCTTGGCTGTGGCCTGGGGCCATGATGTCTGAAGGCTTCACTGAGTTGGCCCCGCCCATCACTGACCACCGCCTGGTGGATGCATCCATGTAATGTGGATGCAGCATTGGAGAGCTGGCCATGATGGTGTGAGTGCCTTGAGCTGGAGAGCTGATTCCTCCGCTTGCCTGGGCAGAGCAGGAGAGCTGGACCTGTTGGCTTGGGCTGGGGGAGAGCTGGCAGGCTGAACACTCAGCTACACCCCACTCCCAGCCTAGATCGAGGGCTTTGAGTTGACTAACCCCAACATCCACCCCATCTATGTGCTGCTGGAGTCAGCGAAGAGACAGGTCCTGCAAAACCAAAGCTGCAGGATCTCCATGACTCAGGAGGACAGCAGGATCAGAGAGGAGTCCCAGTGAGGATCCAGTATGGATGGCTGGTGTAGCAGAAACCGGAGGCCAGAATCAGACCAATGACTCATTGCAATGAACATTTGCAAGTAAAGCTGTTTGGGCAAAAGGGTATACTGTGTGTCACACTGTTAGATGCCAAAGCTTCTATGTGGAGATTTTGTTTTTAATTTTTAATTTTCTCATTTTTTATTTTCTTTTAGGGAGGCAGTTGCCAGGGTGAAGGGTGGTGATGGAAGGACTGGGAAATGAGTAGGATTGGGGGACATGATGTGAAACTCTCTCTCTCTCTCTCTCTCTCTCTCTCTCTCTCTCTCTCACACACACACACACACACACACATCAATAATTTTTTTTTTATGTTTCAGTTGTAATGGAATTTTTATCCCTGTTCCATGACAATCCAAACCCTCTATTGTATTTTCTTAGGGCAGAAAGAGAACGATCACAACCAGGCCGGAACTGTAAAACAGACTGTCCTGAAATTCAGAGATCCACTTGCCTCTGCCTCCTGAATGTTGGGATTAAAGGTGTGTGCCACTACACTGGGTACTATACAAAGTGGCACACACCTTTAATCCCAGCATTTGGGAGGCAGATGCAGGCCATTCTCTATGAGTTCCAGGATATCCAGGGCTACATGAGAAACCCTGTCTAAAACAACAAATAGCCGGGTGGTGGTGGCACACCGGCCTTTAATCCCAGGAGGCAGAGGCAGGTGGATCTCTGTGAGTTTGAGAGCAGCCTGGTTTACAAGAGCTAGTTCCAGTTCAGCCTCCAAAGCCACAGAAAAACCCTGTCTCGAAAAACAAACAAAAAAATAGAAAACAAACAAACAAACAAAAAAGGACAGCATGGGGCAGGAGAGATGGCTCACATGTTGCTCTCCAAAATGATGCAAGTTCAAATCCTAGCTCCGAGGTCAGGAGCTCATAAATGACTGTAACCTGTAACTCCAGCTTCAGGGAATCCAGTGACCTTTTCTGACCCCTGCTGATACCAGCAGACAACACACACACACACACACACACACACACACACACACACACACACACACACACGTGTGTGTGTGTGTGTGTGTGTGCATAAATAAAATAAAATAAAATAAATGTTTTTATTAAAAAAAAGAGGGATAGTATAATAGTTACACAGAGGTATACTCTTCTAGTCCTTGTCATCAAGAGGCTGAGGTCCTGAGTGGTATAAGTAAACAGGCTAAGAAAACCAGTGAGTAGCACTCTTCCATGGCCTCTGCTTCAGTTCTCACCTTGAGTTCCTGCCCTGGACTTCTCTGGATGATAGGTTACAAACTATAAGATGAAATAAGCCCTTTCATCTCTAAGTTGCTTTTGTTCACAGCATTTTATCACAGCAATAGAAACACGAAGACAAGCTCAATTAAAAAAAAAAAAAACCCAAACAGACAAGATGCATTTTCTCCTGTCATCAATAGGGAAACTGGGTGAGTAACTTCAGGAAAACCATATAAATTTAGAGCAAAAACTGGGATTGAGTAATTCTGAGATCAGGGCTCAACGCTAGCATTTCCAGTAATATAGTATCATGAGTATAGTAAGTCAAAAACACAGACACGTATGTTTGTGTCTTTCCAGCAATTTACCAAGTAGTCCCAGTTTCTGGCATAGCTAACTAAGGCACACAGGTTCATTTATTTCTGGGAGATTCCTCTCGGTTCCTCAGCGAGCATGAGAGACATGAGTTTTGGCAGCCAGATATTTCTGTCACTTCTTAGTTTAGGAAGTTACTTGCTCTGCACTTTCTGTTTATTCAGGTAATATTATATCCCGGGGTCTCTGATGGAGTTGAAGACTAGATAGTTATAATTATAGTTTTCCTTGTTATCAAATTCAAAAAAGAAACTCACAGAAGAGGTGTACAGCATATAAGATTGAGAGACACAAAAGGATAGTTTGGATAGAAAGTAAATTAGGTACAAAACTTAGGGCTCACCAAGATAGGATAGATAATGGAGTATTTTTTCTGAATTTTCCAAAGACAAATGGACTGGGTATTATAACTGTAATTCCTTTTTTAAAACTTACTCTTTTAAAATTTCATTTTACATTCCAACTACAGTTCTCCCTTCCACCCCTCCTTCTGCCCCCCTCTCCCCTATTTATCCCCAGTCCAATAGGTTGAGGCAGAGTCAAACCACTCTCCCATGGATTAAGATGAGCATGGCATCCTACCATAGGGAATGTGCTCCAACAAGTTGGCTCATGTACCAAGTTTGTATTGTAGTCCTACTGTCAGGGGGCCCCTCAGATAGTCCAAGCTTCACAACTGTCTCCATATACAGAGGGCCTAGTTTAATCCCCTGGAGTCTCCCAGCTGTCTGTGTAGCATTCATGAGTTTCCAGGAGCTTGGTTCAGCTGTCTCTGTAGATTTCTCCATCACAATATTGACCTCCCTTGTTAATATATTCCCTCCTCCCTCTCTTCAACTGGATTCTGGGAGTGTGGCTTGGTTCTTTGGTTGTGGATCTCTGTGATTGGTTTGTAACTATAATTCTTACTTGATAACTGTTTTGGTATATATATTTTCACTATATTAAAGCTAAAATCTTCTTTTTTAAATTAGATAAAAGGGGGAGTGTTGTGGAATAATCTTTTTTGTATACTGTGAAGATGTGTCTTTGCCAAGGTGCCTTCTGATTGGTTTAATAAAAGAGATGACTGGCTGGTAGCTAGGCAGGAGGTATAGCAGGACAGCCAGACAGAGGATGCTGGGAGGAAGAAGGGTGAAGTCTCAGGAATCACAGAGATGCAGAGAGAATCAAGATGAATGTGTTGTGTGGAAAGAATGTACAGCCACATGGCAGAGGGGAGAAAAGAAATATGGGTTAATTTAAAATTTAAGAGTTAGCAGCCGGGCTCACGCCTTTAATCCCAGCATTCGGGAGGCAGAGGCAGTTGGATCTCTGTGAGTTTGAGGCCAGCCTGGTCTACTGAGAGAGTCCCAGGACAGCTTCCAAAGCTACAGAGAAACCCTATCTCGGAAAACAAAACAAAACAAAACAAAACAGGAGTAAGCTAGGAACCAGCCTGAGCTATCACCCAAGCATTTGTAATTAATAATAAGCCTCTGAATGGTTATTTGGGAGTGTTTGTGGAGACACAGAGAAACTCTCCTTACAATTTACTGTAATAATAATTACTAACACTCTCAAGTCATTCATTCTCTCTCTCTGCATTATAGCAACTGCAAAGGGTTAAAGAGACCCTAGTGGAGTTCAAGTAGTTTCAAGTAGAGACTCAAAGAGTTTCTGCAGATATAAGATAATAAATTGGCTGCAGTTGTGTTGTGGGATATTTTGATCACACTCTAACACTCCTGAGACTACAATAAAGTTTACCTTGAATCAGAAGGTGGAGCTAGCTACTAGCTGATCAAAATTAGTCATAGAGGTTTTGGAGGACCCAGAACATATAGAGAGATACAGGAAGTAGTAGGAGCGGCTTAGAAAGAGGCTTGGTCTTTTTGATCCAGGAGGGAAAGAGAGAGGAGGTCACTGGTTGATTCTTTGCCACGCTTCTGACTCCTGGGCTTTTATTGATAAAAGAATAAATAGATAAACGCTTCAGATGTGTGTCCCCCCCCCCCCCAGAGAAGCTGTTACTGCTACTGAGTCAGGCCGCAGGCACAGAGTTAAGCTGCAAAAGTAGGAGAGGTTGCAGAGACCAAGGACAGGGTTAGATCCAGGTGAACAAAAGGATGGATAGTTGGATGTCAGATCCAGAGGAAAGAGCAGACTGACAGACAGACAGACAGATCCGAGTAAGACCAATCAACAACAGGAAACAAGCTGAGCTGACGCCCCTGGGAC
The DNA here is from genome assembly GCF_003668045.3 of Cricetulus griseus. Classification (NCBI taxonomy): domain Eukaryota; kingdom Metazoa; phylum Chordata; class Mammalia; order Rodentia; family Cricetidae; genus Cricetulus; species Cricetulus griseus. Next base: position 149,400,479 of record NC_048597.1, read on the forward strand.
ACTCCAGTGTTTGCTGCCTGTGTACCAGTTATCACATGACAGGTCAACATCACAGTGCTTCTTTTCATGGAGCCCAGGAGAAGAGTTGCTCCCATTCTTCAGCCTGATACATCTGGTAAGTTCTCAGGCCTGGCTCTCCTAATGATTTTAATATCTCCATGTGCTCCTTTAGTCCCAATTTACTTTGAAAAATGCATGAAATGGCACCTTTTTGCTTTTGAGAATAAGTTGTTTATCACTCTGTGCCTGTGGGTGGTGCTGAACAGCTGGTGTTGTTTACTGGTCTGCCAAGGTGCAGAGTCATCTTGTCTCTGTGTTTGCACTCAGAATGGAGTAAAAAGCTGTTTGTAAAATGGAGTCTCTCAGGGCAAGGCACAGTCTGGAAAAATACCATTTTGCATAATATAGAGTAATGCAGGGCAGAGCACAGCCGGATCCCGACATATGGTAGTATTGCCTCTTATAAAGAAAGTAAAATAACACTTGGACAGTGTTTGCTGTAACACAAAGCATTAGTGAATGGACATTCTTAGGACACACCAAACCCAAGTTTCTGTGTGAACAGAAGCTGGTCTGACCTCTGTGACTTTACCTCTGTTATTGTGAATTATTATTATTATTATTATTATTATTTATTATTATTATTATATTGTCTTCTCTTGCTTGACTCAAAGCTCCTAAATCCCTTAGCATCCCTGGGAATGATAAGAATCCTTAATGTGGGCCGGGTGGTGGTGGCACATGCCTTTGATCCCAGCACTCTGGAGGCAGAGGCAGGCTGATCTCTGTGAGTTCGAGGCCAGCCTGGTCTACAGATCAAGTTTCAGGACAGCTAGGGCTGTTACACAGAGAAACCCTGTCTGGAAAAACAAACATAAACAAATAAACAAAGACTCCTTAGTGAGCTATTGAGGTGGCAGGGGCACCATCCTGAGGCTGCTCACAGTGAAGACTGAGGTATAGGTGAAGGTTGGGTGTTTCAGCCCTTGAGCCTCTGGAAAATGACAGGTGCTGGGGTTTGAGCTGATTACTAGTGACCAATGATATAACCAATCATGCCTACTTATCAAAGCTTCTAAGAGTCCATGGAGCTTTAGAATAGCTGGACAGGTGGAGGTTCCCTGAGACAGGTGTTTGAAAACCCACAGAGAGTGGGGAGGCATCCCAGTACTTGTCACATGCTTGCCCCTTGCATCTCTTCCATCTGTCTGTCCATCTGAATCCTCTGTAGCAGCCTTTATAATAAATCAGTAGATGCTAGTAAGATGCTTCCCTGAGTACTGTGAGCCAAGAAAGATGGTCTGGAGAATTCCCACCTTACAGCAGGTCATCCAGGGGTTAGTAAGGTAACCGACTATGTGTAGACGGCATCAGGTTGAGTCGCAGCCTGTGGATGAGGCACCCTAAGGGTAGAAACACCTCCTTCGAGGCACCTTCTAAGAAAACAAACCAAATGGAGACCAGAAGAATGACTAATGGAAGTTTTTCCTTTTTTTTCAAAATAGGGTTTCTCTGTGTAGCCTTTGCTGTCCTGGAATTCATTCTGTAGACCAGGCTGACCTCAAACTTAGAGATCCATCTGCCTCTGCCTCCTAAGTGCTGGGACTGGGACTAAAGGTGTGAGCTTCCACCAAGGTCAACACTGCCAGGCTACCACCAGGATTGTATTTGAATTCTTGGTCCCCTGTTGGGGGCACTGTTTAGGGAGTTCTAGGAGATATAGCATTGAGGGAGGAGGCAACTTATAATGTTTAAGACTCTTTACTTTTTAGCTTTATTAGCTTTGAGCCATGAAGCCACAGCTAATTGTATATACCCTTTGGTTTTGTGATCAGTTTAGGACTCCAAGTTGCTCTTTTGCTCATTTGTAACTAGGAAGTGACAAGAATTTTGAGGATTGCCTGCTAAAAATGTTAACGTCTGGGAGTTTTAAGGCGCTACTTTGGGAACCTTCCTCTCCCAGTTCCCTAAATCTTCCCTTATAGTCTTCGTTACTTTTTCTTTTGCTGAGATAAAATACTCCGAGGAAGGCAGCTTAAGGAAGCTTATTTTGGCTCACAGTTTGAGGGCATGGTTCATCCTGGGATGGTGGCAGAGCTCCAGAGGCTGGCCACACCAAGTGCTAATGCTCAACTAACTCCTTGCTTCTGATTCCATTCAGGACTGCTGCCTTCAAGATGCTGCTGCCATATTCAAGTTAGGTTTTCTTACCTCAATTAGCCTAACACAATGCCTCACAGACACACCTAGAGGCTAACCTAATATGGATAACCCCTCAGGCATGTCATAGGCTTGTCTCCTCGGTGACTCTAGAGACTGTAACGTTGACAATCAATATCTACCATTATCCATCCTCCCAAATGACTCTACATTGTGTCAAGTTGACAAAAAAAAAAAAAAATCAGCCTGAATGCCGGACAGTGGTGGAGCACATGGACCTCTGAGTTAAAGGCCAGCCTGGTCTATAGAGTGAGTTCCTGGATAGCAAGGGTTACACAGAGAAACCCTGAAAAAAAAAAGAAAGAAAGAAAGGAAAAGAAAAAGAAAATTGCCTGCACAAACAGTTTTTGTCTTAACTGCTAAGACATCCAGACCCATCAGTTTTTCTCCTTTGACTGTCATCTATTAATATGGGCAAACATAACAAAAATCTCACTGAATCCCCAGTAAACCAGGATATTACTTAAAACCTTTGAAGCAATATTTTATGTTCTTGGAGAAACATCTGTTTTGAGAAGATTTCCAAGATGAACAAGATATTTTACCTTCTAATTTCTGGTAGAGTGGGTGGGTCTTTGAGAGGTAATGCTGAAATGAAGTTTTAAGCACAAGAAGTTTATAGGAGAAATGAGAGGCCAATCAGGAAACATGTGTGACAAACAGGAAGAAAGCCAACAGAGGTGAGGAGCTGGAGCTAAATTTTTCGGGAGATGGTGTAAAGCTCATCTCAGACTTACTCTGCCGGAGGAGCAAAGTTGGGATTCTCATCTACAAATGCTCCATCTGCTGCATCTCCATCTTCTTCACTGAGAGTGATGTGTGTGTGGAACGGCCTTACAGAACCCGAGGTGCTATAACTGCTATAACTTCTTAAATGTGTTTGAGTGATTTGCCTGCATGTAAGTCCGTCCCATAAATGCAGTGCTTTGTAGGAAGCCAGTAGAGGGCAGTGAATCCCCTGGAAATAGTTATAGTTTGAACCTCCATGTAGGTGCTGGGAACTGAACTAAGGTCCTCTTTGAGAGCAGCAAGTGCCTTAACCATGGAACTGTCTCTTTAGCTACTACTTATAACTTCTTTTTTCCTCCTTTTTTGTTTTTGTCGAGACAGGGTTTCTCTGTGTTGCTTTGGAGCCTGTCCTAGAACTCACTCTGTAGACCAGGCTGGTCTCGAACTCACAGAGATCTGCCTGTCTCTGCCTCCCGAGTGCTGGGATTGAAGGTGTGCGCCACCACTGCCCAGCTATTATAACTTTCTTAACGGAGTTTGTGAAAGACTCCATGTGGCATGCACATCTATGATAAATACCTCTAGAAACACGGAGTTACTGCCACGTGGTCCAAGCAGGAAGGTCAGTCAGATACTGTTGCAGAACCAGTTCCTGCTCTGAGCCTCCTTCCCATATATGAATGGGGGGGGGGATGTTTTGTTTGTTTGTTTTATTCACTTATTTATTTTTAGTTCTCTTGTTTGCTTTGCTTATTTGTTTGTCTTATTCTCAGTGTTACAAACGCAACCCATGGCTCTGAGAAAAATTTAGCCACCTGGAAAAGGAAGGAGACAGTTTTATCTTCCAAACCAGCAAACCCTTGGCCTAAAAACAAAAACAAAAACAAACAAACAAACAAAACAAAAAACCCCCTCCTCCTCCAAATTCTGCCCGTGAAAGGAATTGTTTCTTCTTTTGCTCATCTCCCCTTTTCTATGTGTTATGATACATAGTTAGGGGTTACGAAATGGATCATTCACAGTCAGCCCTGCTATCTCCTTATTTAAGCATTTGAAACAGGGTTGATGAGATGGCTCTAAAGTTAAGTTGTCCTGTCACCTGAACGTGCATGCAATGGTAAGCACATACCTATGCACACAGTCATACACACAAACACAGGCAAGCACACACCCCACATCACACTCACACAGGCATGCACACACCCCACATCCACACACCGCAGTACAATAATAAACAAATCCAAAAATTGTTTGAAACATTATTAGGTATCTTTTCTCTCTCTCAGCTTGCCAAAGGCCAGTCACGTGAGGACTGCCTAACATGAGCTGCCCTTTCTCCACCTCAGCACTGTTTTCTCTCTCTCTCTTTTTTCTTCCAGCACCAGCAGCTGTTGTTCTGCCATCCCTCCAGCCTTCCCTCACAGCCTCCTTGGTGTTTTTCCAGTTCTAAGCACCAGCTGGTCCACAGGCAGAATTCCAACACCATGACAATGGAAGACACATGCCTGTAGAGGTCAGGCTCTGGCACAACATGGCTTCTGCCACATTTTACAGATACAACTGAGTCGAATCACAGGGATTTCTCAGATCCAAGATGTAAGGAAAGTGATTCAAATCCCAATGGAAGAGTTATTAAATATTGGGTCAGTGTTTTCCAACTTGTAGCAGATGGCTCTTTGCCAACATGTGGTCAGAGCTGTGGTGAGCTCCTAAAGGTGAACTTGCTGAGTCAAATATATTAGCAGTTTCCCGAGACATTGCCACATTACACTTCACAGAAGTATTGATTTTGAATTGAACCTCAATGTGTGAGGCTACCAGACCAGGTTTTCCTATGCCTCACAATCTTCCTTTGCCACTTTGATAGTTAAAAGTGGCATCTCCCTGTACTTCTAACTCATACTTCTCACAGGATGAGAGGGATTGGACAGATCTTACGTAGCTATATTTTCTCTTCTTGAAATTGGTATTCATCAATCGTCCCCTTGGGTTATTGCCTTGTTGTCTTAGGGTATACTAAAGAACTTACATGTGCTATTATAGATGTGCTTGGTACCAACTCTGGGACAGTTTGCAATGTTTACTCTGTGAACTTGAAGTGTTCTTAGATACCTAACTTTGATCCTAATGAAGTCTACAAATCCTCTCCTCCCCTGGGAAAGTCCGATGGTATAAGAGATGATAATGCCTTTTAAATAAGTAAAGTGTGCTAATTTCACTCATTATGTGCAGATTCACTGACTTTTAATAAGCTGGTTATAAAGTAGGGGGTTCTCATGATTCCATGGAAGTTCAAAATTCTTCTGGAACAAGTCAGTAATGAGATGATACAACTAAGAACCAGTCAGTAGATTCAGTATAGGGGCCCCATGCCTGCCCCAGCAATTGGAATGCTGAAGTGGGATTGTGAGTTCAAGGTTATTCTTGGCTACATGCAAGAGGGACCTTGGCAGGAAGCCCCATAGAGAGTGAGGGACAAACACACCGTGCAGACAGAGCTTATGTGAGAAGTTTTATTGGGGGAAAGGGAAGGGAGTGGAGAAAGGGAGGACAGAAAGGAGAGAGAGGGGGGGAGGAAGGGAAGGGGAGTGGGCAAAGATTTGTTTGCCTCTTCAGAGGAACATTGGGAAAGACACAGTGGGGGTGGGAGGAGCTTGTCTCCTAAAGGGACCTTTAGCACCTGCATACACAACCAGGGTACTGCTTGCCATTCGAGCAGGGGTGATGTACTCTGCCAGGTCCCCAAGGGTGGTGGATGCTAACAACATAGCCAAACCCTGTCTAAAGAAACCAAACCAAACCAAAGTTAGAGACACCCACAGCAGAGGTCCCACATTTTATGTCTGGGAACTGTTTCATCCTCTCAACTTTGATGTGTGGTGAGGGCCACAAGAAGCCTACCCTACCCTGAATACAGGTGGCAGTGGTGTGGCTGGGGCAATATATGAGGCCACTGGCAGTGGGTCCAAGATCTAACTAATGCACAAACTGACTTTGTGGAACCCATTCTATATGGAGAGATACCTTGCTCAGCTTAGGCACAAGGGTGTGGGGGTGGAGAGGTGCCTTGGTCTTGCCTCAGTAAGATGGTGGGACAGACTTAGTAGACTTCCTAGGGGAGGCCTAACCCTCTCTCCTAGGAACAGATGGAAAGGTGGGGTGAGGGGAAAATAGGGGGAGTGGGAAGAGAGGAGGGAGGGGGAACTGGGATTGGAATGTAAAAAAATAAATTAATAAATAAAACAAATCTGAAAAATAAAGAAGCCTACCCTAGCCCTGGTGTCCAGACCTCAGGTTGAAGCTCCATTAGGGAAGCAGGCTTGACTTAAGTACTCAGTCAAGCTGAGTTCCTCATGGGGGAACTCAGTTTCCAGTCATATTCCTTCTATCATCAGATTGCTTTCATTCCTTGTACCTTTCAGGGAATTTCAAAAGTTCAGAGAGAAGCTCTGAGGAGTGTGCACAAAAGTCAGACCTTTCCCCAGGTAAAGACAATTTTCCACAGCATACATACATCCATGTTTGCTTTTGGGGTGTCTTTTAATTTTTTATCTTTTTTTTCATTGTGTTTTGTTTCAATATGGAGACAGGGTTTTACTCTGTAGCCTAGGTTTTATTCTTTGGCTTAGAGCTTTACTGTAAAACCTGTGCTGGCCTCAAAATCACAGAAATCCTCCTGCCTCAGCCTCACAAATGCTGAGGCTACTGGTGTTACTGCATACATCTTTCTATCCCAATTTAAAAATAATCTTATTACACAGGAGCAGAATGAAGAGAACAGATACTTGCACTTCACAGTCTGTGTGGCCAATGCCCTGTGCTTCTGGTATATTTTAATCAGCTTTTTGGTATATATCTGAAGGTATTGTGGCATATGCTTCCCAGTTTCTGTTCATTCTCAATTTAGAAAACAAAACAATGGAACTGTGATTACTTATAGGTGTGTATGTAAGAGAGTGTGTGGATGTGTGTGGAGGTCAGAGGTCAAGTTTTGGAGGTTGGTTCTCAGTTCCCTATGTGGGTTCTAGGGACGGAACTCTGATTTTCAGGCATGCAGGTCAAGGACTTGTATCTTCTGAGCCAGCTCACCAGCCTCACCTCATTGATTTCTTTGAAAGGGTCTCACTATATAGCCTGGCGGACCTGGAACTATGGACCACATCATCCTCAACTCACATTGGTTTCCCTGCTTCTGCCTCTGCCTGCTTCTGCTGCCACCACACCCAGTGCACCAACCCTTTCCCCCATTATATATTCCTAGCTGTCCTGGAACTCTCTATAGAGCAGGGTGGCCTCAAACTCACGGAGATCCACCTGCATCTGCCTCCTGAGTGCTGGAATTAAAGGTGTGCACCACCACACCCAGCTAGCCAACCCTTTTCTAAAAAGTTGTTTACATATTATTTTGTATGTGGGAATGGTACATGTGAGTGTGTGGAAACATGTGCCATGGTAATATACATGTGGGGGTCAGAGGACAACTTTCAGGAGTTGCCTCCCTTTTTCCACTGCGGATTCTGGAGTCAGACTCAGGTTAGCAGGCTTGATGGCTCTCCCTTCATCCCTTTGCTAATGTGGTGTTACAGTGTTGTGGGAGGGACAGAGTGTGACTTCCATGTCATTTTCCTTTTTCCTTTATTTAGTCTTTCTTTCTTTCTTTCTTTCTTTCTTCTTTCTTTCCTTCCTTGCTTTTTTTTCTTTCTTTCTTTCCTTTTCAATACAGGGTTTCACTATGTGTTATGTGACAAAGCTTTCCCTGGGGAGATTCACACATCTACTTGCACCAGATGGGGATCCCATGATAGAGCAAAGTACATCTTGATGAGCCGATGAGTTTTATTGGGATACTGTTAATCCTAAAGTTGGGAGGAGAAAGACCACCGACCCAAGCCATTTTTTTTTATTTGTGTGCATAGACTGCCTTCCTCTAAAGTGGGGTTTGACGCCAGGCGTTGGTGGCGCACGCCTTTAATCCCAGCACTCAGGAGGCAGAGGTAGGTGGATCTCTGTGAGTTCAAGACCAGCCTGGTTTACAAGAGCTAGTTCCAGGACAGCCTCCAAAAGCCACAGAGAAACCCTGCCTGGAAAAACCAAAAATAAATAAATAAATAAATAAATAAATAAATAATAAAGTGGAGTTTGAGAGATCAGCATTGGATATATGAAAGACAAGGCATTTATGGCTCAGGGACAGGGAGTTTCCAATGGGGGATTTGATGGGCAAAATAGGCAGGGTCACAGGAGCAGAACATTTAGTCCTAAGGACCTCCTGAAACAAAGATGCGGTTGCAAGGTGAACATGGGGATAACAAGGTTGTCATATAACCTTGTGGAACAAAGTTAGGGCTACAAGATGGCTATAAACAGCTTTTGAAACAAAGATGTGATTACCATTCCTGGGACAGACAGTATGGAACCATTTGCAGTTAAGGTTACACATGGAGCATAGTTCAGTCCTTGAGAAACAGAGGTTTAATCATCAACAGTAATGACCCATAGTTTGTCTTTAGTATAAGATGGCTTTTAAGCCTAAGATGGAGGCAGGCTGGTTCTTCGTTTCTTGCAGAAACATGGGTGAGGGGTTACTTACAGGAGCAGAAATGACTCCTAGACAGCTGCATCTCCAAAGCCCACCCAGCACCATGATAGCTCACAAAACCTGAAGCACTATGAGGCCTTCAGGCAGCTAAACTGCTTAAAGAGTGACCTTTGTGTCACTCTTCCAGGATGTTCAGCTAGTTTCTGCTTCTTCCAGGCAGCTGGTCTGATGTCTGAGACTTTGCAGTTTTTATCGTTTACTCTGGCAAGAAGGGGCCTAGTGAGTCTGGTCAGTTGCAGGGATTTCCTGGACGTTATTTTGAATCTTTTATCTTCCTGCTTAAGGAGCTTCCCTGAAAAGTGGAATGTTTCAATCTTAGAGGAAACTGTTAAAGAACACTAAGAAGCTCTGGCTGGCCTGAAACTCACAGAGATCTGTTTGTATCTGCCTCCCAAGTGCTGGGATTAAAGGGGTGCTATAGGAAAATGACATTGGCTCAGGACAACCCAAGACCAAGTTCTCAACACAAAGGAGATTTATTTGCCCCAGAGGGACAGAAAGCAGGGATAAGGGACAAAGACAGGAGAAGGGAAAGGGAACAAGGAAAAGTGGGCAGGGGTATATGTCCAGGAGGATAACGGACTGCCTCTGAATAGAGAAGAGAGAGATGTGGTACATAGGAAAATGATGGTTTATAAAGAGAAAGGGATGAGGTGTTTGGTTTTAATCGGACGTGCTAATTAGGTGAGCCAAAGGGGGCTTTTGATTGCTGGACTTCAATACTTTGATAGCTGGACTTTGGTAGTCAGCCTCAGGAGGAGGAAGTGGCCAAATAAGGGAATGGATCTTGGGAGTTAGCTTTAGGAATGTAATCTGAGGTTTGTTTTTTTTGTTTTTTTGTTTTTTTTTTTTGTTTTTTTTTTTTTTGCAAGGCAGAGGGAATAGGGCAAGCACAAAAAACAAAACAAAACAAAACAAAACACTTGACTTTTCCTTCTTCCCTACCTCTCCATCACCTCCTCATTTGTCTTAGGCATTGGGAGGTGCTATGTATCATGTAGTAGACCCCTTTTTTGTTTGTTTATTTTGTTTTGGTCTTCGAGACAGGGTTTCTCTGTGTAGCCTTGGCTGTCCTGAAACTTACTCTGTAGACCAGGATGGCCTTGAACTCACAGAGATCTTCTTGCCTCTGCCTCCTGTGCTGGAATCAAAAGTGTGTGCCACCGCCGCCCAAAGCTTTTGTCCAAATAGCTTTGCTTGTGTAATGTGTAGTTGGTCAGGTTCAAGGTCTCTGGCTTCAGACCACAACCCAAGAGAGAGAGAAAGAGAGAGAGAGAGAGAGAGAGAGAGAGAGAGAGAGAGAGAGAGAGAGAGATCACAAGGCCCCTCCTCTTCGTTATAAGGGATCCCATCTGTACACTGAAGCCACACCCTAGGGCTGACTGGTACCTCAAATCTATTGGAGGACCAAGATGCTACTATAGACAATGATACTCTACTCGGATACCCTGCTGTTGCCCTGAGTCACGGAGATTCTGTGGACATGGTTTCCATAGATCAGTCCCTTCACACACTCCAGCAGGTCATAGATGGGGCAGATGTTGGGGAGTACCAACTCAAAGCCCTGGATGCGTACCTGGGTGGTATCTGATTTGGTCAGTCATGACTGCTGGGACCACCCCTCTCAGGTGAGGAGGAAAGCCAGTTTTCCCATGCCCATGGTGGGGTGTGGGGCCAGCTTTCCCAAATGGGCGGGGTGGGTGGAAGGGCAGCTCTCTCATGTCAGGGTAATTGGGCCCTTATCCCATGGTCAGTGAGGAACAGAGTCAGCTCTCTGGTGAGGTGGAGGGAGGCTTTCTCTGGGCCATTGAGGGATGGGGCTGGCCAGCACTGCCATCATACTCCAACAAATGGTTCGATGCATAACTCAACACATGGTTCACACGGGGTCCCATGGTAACATGGGCAACACAGACCCCAGATGCAGCAGAACCATGGACCCAGACATGGCCAACAGCACAACCTGGGTCCAGACATCACCTCGTCCTTGGGTGGCAGTGCAGACCTCCTAGATCTGCATGGGCCCAGCAACAGCCTCAGAAGCAGTGTGGTCCTCAGACTCCAACATGGCCCCAGGTGGTGGTACAGAATCTGGGCATCCCTGTGGCCTGTGGTGGCAACACGGGCCATGGACATCAACACAGATCCTGGCTGTTGTAGGACCACAGACCCAGACATGTTCCCCTGCAAAAGTCCCACCCAGATGTCACCATGGCTCCAGGTGGCAGTGTAGGCCACTCATATCAGCTTCCCTCTGGCTGTAGGGTGGCCTTGGGACACCAACATGGCCCCAGGTGGTGGCCCAGATCCCAGGCATCCATATGGCCTTTAGTGGTAACAGGAGCCATGGACATCAATGCAGACCATGAATGCAGCAGGGCTATGATCCCAGTGTGGCCCTTGGTAGCAGCCCAGGTACAGACATCACTGGATGACAAGCAGGCCTCCCATATCAGCCCAATCTTCAACACCTGCACCCCTTCAGATTGGCCTTTCTCCACAAAACATGAACCATTCTGCCTCTCACCCATACCTCACTATATATTTACTCACCATAATGGCACCCTACTGCTCAGTATGCTGCTGACCCTTGTTTTCTCATACCCACCCAGGGCAGGTGGCCCAGGTGGGCATGGCCTTGTCTTTCACCTGCCTGGTCCTAATGGTGCTGGCTACAGTAGTAAACTCCTAATGCTAGAAACTGATTACAATACTCTATCCATCATCCATCCATCCATCCATCCATCCATCCATCCATCCATCCATCCATGTGTGTAGCTCTATCTGTCCTGGAACTTGCTCTGTAGACTAAGCTGGTCTTGAACTCATAGATTCACCTGCCTCTGCCTTCCAAGTGCTAGAATTAAAGACGAATGGCACCACTGAAGGGCTCTAACAGGCTAGAGCATGGCAAACATGGCTCTGACAGGTCTTGCCCTTTCCCCATTCCCTCTTCCTTTCTAAATGGTTAGATTACACTCTTAAAGCTAACCACCAAGGTCCCTTAAATAAGCCATTTCCTCTTCCTGAGGCTGACTTCCAAGGTTCGGCTATCAAAGTATTGAAGTCCAACAATCAAAAGCCCTCTTTGGCCCACCTAATTAACATACCCAATTAAAATTAAACACCTCCTCCTAACATGGAGTTTCTCCTTTTACCTTTATAAACTGCCATTTGCCGATGGGCCATGTCTGTCTCCTCTCTATCCAGAGGCAGTCCTTTTCCCTTCTCCCTCTTTCTCTGTCTCCTGTCTTTGTCTTTTATCTCCTTGCCTCTGTTCCTCTGGGACAAATAAATCTCCTTTGTGCTGAGAACTTGAACTTGGGGTTGTGTCCTGTGCTGAATTCTAGTCCTTTCAACCACCACCCAGAAGTTTTCATTTTTTTTTTTTTTTTCGAGACAGGGTTTCTCTATGGCTTTGGAGGCTGTCCTGGAACTAGCTCTTGTGTACCTGGCTGGTCTCGAACTCACAGACATCCACCTGCCTTTGCCTCCCGAGTGCTGGGATTAAAGGCATGAGCCACCAATGCCCAACTAATTTTTTTTTTTTTAGGGAAATTTTAGCCAGGCATGGTGGTACTTTCTTTTAATCCCAGAACTCCTGAATCAGAGACCAGAAGATCTCTGTGAGTTTGAATCCAATCCCTTCTAATTAGGGGCTGGAGAGGTGGCTAAGAGCCTGTACTGTTCTTCCAGAGGACCCAGGTTCAATCCTTAGCATCCAGTCAGGCAGCTCATTACTGTCTATAACTACAACTCCAGGAGGGTCCTCGGGACATGCATGGTGGAAAGAGAGAACAAATTGCCCTCTGACCTCTGCACAAGCATTATAGTGCATGCACCTCCCCTCCAATAAATAAAGAAATATAAAAAGAAATAGATTTTTCCTTGTGTGTTGATGGAATGCCTAGTTAAGTACTGTGTTAGAATAACAGCTCAAAAATTTGATTTTTATGAGTTCCATTGTTGTGGTTTGAAAGAAAATGGCCCCCAAAGGGAGTGGCACATTAAGAGGTGTGGCTTTGGTGGAGTGGGTGTGTAAATCGAGGTTGTAATGACTTAGCTAAACCAAAGATAAATGATAAATGGGTGTTTATTGGGGAACAATTATACAGAAAAATACAAAGAACCGAGGGAGTATTTCCCTACCCTTCCTACTAGATCATTGGCTGACCCACCAGAAAGACGAGAGAAGGAAAGCCACGCCTCAAGCTTCTCTCCTTCAGTTTCCATCCACCTGAAGCCACACCAAAAGGGCCACTGTTACAGATTCATAGACCAGACACCTACAGGTGTGGCCTTATTAGAGGAAGAATGTCACTGTGGAGGTGGGCTTTGAGGTCTCATAATGCTCAAGCCAGACCCAGTGTTTCAGATCACTTCATGTTGCCTACAAGATGTAGGACTCAGCTCCTTCTCCAGCATCATGTCTGCCTTGCTTCCTGAAATGACTATAATGGGATAAAACCCCTGATGTGAAAGCAAGCCACTCCAGTTAAATGTTTTCTTTTATGAGAGTTGCCATAGTCATGGTGTCTCTTCATAGCAATAGAAACCCTAAGACAACCATGCTTCGTTTTAATATTTTTTACCTACCCATCAGATTAATGTCATTTAAGTGGCACAAAGATATATTTTTTTCATGACAAAATGTTTCTCTTGTTAGCAATTGAATAAATACAAATTAAATAATGAAATACCTTTCAATTTACAAATAATTTAAAATGATAGCATAAGCGTGACTTCTCTTTATATTCAGCAAATAAAAGAAAGTAATTTCCATTTCTAAAGTATTTCATAATACCGATTTAACAATACTTCTCAGAAATAAAAGGAAATGAACTCCCTGGAGGTGGTGGCAAGAGATTGACAGTGGGTTGTGGGATAGGTATGTTTCTCCACAATGCTAAAAAGAATATAAACTATAAGAAAATTTCTACAGAAAATTTTTGACAAATATCAAAATCTTCAAAAACATAAGAACTCGACATTCTTCTTGATGTGGGACAATGATCTTTTACATTGTCACTCATATTGGTCACTCATATTGGTTTAATAAAACGCTGACTGGCCAGTAGCCAGGCAGGAAATATAGGCGGTGCTACCAGACTAGGAGAATGCTGGGAAAAGGAAGGCAGAGAGAGCAGAGTCGGATGCAGAGGAAGCAAGATGAGAATTCCTTAATGAGAAAAGCTACAAAGACATGTGGCTAAACATAGATAATAATTATGGGTTAATTTAAGTTGTAAGAGCTTGTTAGTAATAAGACTGAGCAATAGGCCAAACAGTTTATAATTGATATAAGCCTCTGTGTGTTTATGTAGGGCTTAATGGCTGCAGGATGGATCAGAACAAAAACTTGCATCTACATCTTCTTCTAAAAATGTATACTAGGAAAAGAGGCTCACACGGGGAGATTCAGTTAAAGGTGTCTAGTCCTACATGAACACGACTGCATTCTAAATAATTATTGCCATATCACATTCTGGAAAAGGCAAAACTATAAAGAAGTACAGGCTGGTGAGGCGGTAAAGGTGCTTGTTGCCAAACCTGAAGATCCCAGTTCCATCCCTGGGATATCTGCAGATGTCTGAGAATAACTTGTGAAAGACAGTTCTCTCCTTCTAATATATAGATCCCTGAATTTGAACTCAAGTCATTAGGCTTGGTGGCAAATGCATTTACCCACTGAGCCATCTTGCTGGCTCCAGAACTACTTTAAAAAGAGTAGCTCTATTGACGTAGAATTAACATACAAGGAGCTGAAGCTATTTAAAGTGTGTACTCTGACCATTTCCATTTTTCTTTGTATTTTGTCACTGTGTGTATGTGTGCACATGAATACAGGCATGTTGACCACTGTGTGCTTGCTCCACAAGTGCTACTATGCTTGTCTTTTATGTGGGTTCTGGAGATCTGAACTCAAGTCCTCATGCTTGCTGATTGTATGGCAAGCTCTTTACCCACCTAGCCATCTCTCCAGCCCCAAAAGTATCAATTCAACCCCAAGTCAGTGGGTTCGTCATCACCCTTCTTTTTTTGGTAGCACTGGGGATTGAACCTAGTGCCTTATGCTTGAGAGACAAGCATAACACCACTGAGCTATCCAACTGGCCAGAATTAGAAAATTGTTGACATAGTGTGTACATATGTGAAAACATGATCACAATCACCCCACAAATTTGCCTTGTACTTTTTTGTAATTTCACTTTCCTGATTTTGTACCCCCTTTTCTCCATTCCCCAAGAATTGCTCTTTTTGTGATCATAAATTAATTTGTATTTTCTAGAATTTTGAATGAATTAAATCGTGAAGTATGTATTCTTTGAGGGAGGGAGTGAAGGAGACCCCCCTGCAAGCAGGGGCTCCCTCCCAGACCCTGAATTCCACAAAAACCATACCCAAACACCTGTTTTCACAGAGAGATTCTTTACTAAGCAAGGAAGAGGGTTAAAGTGGCTGCTTTCTGACTCAGGCAGAAAATGACCTTGCAGGTGTCTTTTTTGTTGTTGTTGATTGTTTTGTTTTGTTTTTTCGAGAGAGGGTTTCTCTGTATTCTTTTGGAGCCTGTCCTGTATCTTGGCTCTGTAGACCAGGCTGGCCTCCAACTCACAGAGATCTGCCTGCCTCTGCCTCCCAAGTGTTGGGATTAAAGGGGTGCACCCTGGCTAAAGAACCCCTTTTAAAGAAAGACCTCTTTCCTGCTGTTCCCCTGGGGCAGACAGGACTTTTCCTGTCTCCCTCTTCTCTTCTGTCTGATCTTTGTCTCTGTGTCTCTTTACCTCTTTTCTCTTTCCTTCCCCCACTTTCCCTTTCTAATAAAACTTCTCACTTAAGCTCTGTCTGCCTGGCATGTTTGTCCCTCCATCTAGGTCACCCTTGCCTGCCATGGGATCCACCAAGGTTCCCCTCAAGATTTATCACAACAATCTGTAGACCAGGCTGGCCTCAAACTCACAGAGATCCACCTGCCTTTGCCTCTTAATTGCTGGGATTAATGCATGTGCCACCACCACTGGGTTTAAAATGTTATTATTTGACAATTTCATACATGTATAAATACATTCTGATCACACCTCCCTACCTTCCCTATCTCCTTCGGTCCCCTAACAACTGCTCTTCTCCCACTATCTTTTATTTATTTATTTACTTATTTATTTGTTTATTTTGACACTTTCTGAGTTTAACCAGGGCCACCACATAGACCTGATCATGGCTCACCAATGATTGTACCACTATTCCACCTACATTTCAGATTTTGTTTTGTATTGTTTCTTGCTATTTGAGGTACGGTCTTACTAATGAACTCTGGCTGGTCTGAAACTCCCTATTTTCACCGGTCTAGCCTCAAATTCACAGCAATTCACCTGCCTCTGCCTCCCAAGTGTTAGGTTTAAAGGCATGGCCACCATGCACAGACCAGTATTTTGGATTTTTGAGTCTTGGTCTTGCTGTGTAGGTAGCCTGGAATTGCCTCGGACTCATTCTGTGGCCCCCACTAGCCTTGAACTTGTGGTGATCCTTCTGCCTCAGCCTCCTAGATGCTGAGATTTAGAAGCATGTGCCCCCATGCTCATCATCTTGCACTTAGAATTATTTTGCATATATCATTGTTATATGTTTCAGTAGCTTTCTTTCTTTTGTCTTTTTGAGACAGGTTGTCATTTCATAGTCCAGGCTGTCCTTGAACTCATGGTCCTCCCCCTTCCTCTCCAGTGTTGGGATTATGCACATGCACACCAGGGTCACTCATTTTTTTTTTCTGCTGGGTGTGGTCCCTTATGTGGATAGACCACAGTTTGTTTATACATTCAGTCGATGATGAACATTGGGATTTTTCCAGTTTTACAAGTATTGAAAGGATCAGTATTGGCTCAGCACCCCCAAGACCAAATTCTCAGCACAAAGGAGATTTATTCTCCCCAGAGGGACAAAGTGGAGGGAATAAGAGACAAAGACAGGAACTAGAGGAAGAGGGAGAAAGAGAAGGGAGCAAGGGCGTGGGGGAAGAGGTATTTGTCCCAGAGAGGAACAAAGGACTGTCTCTGGATGACAGGAGACATGTGGCCCATAGGCAAATGACAGTTTATACATCTACAAAGGGAATCCCAGTGTTAGGATGAGGTGTTTAGTTTTAATTGGGCATGTTAATTAGGTGAGCCAAAGGGGGCTTTTGATTGCTGAACATCAATACTTTGATAGCTAGACCTTGGCGGCCAGCCTCAGGAGGAGAGATTGACCAAGTAAGGGAATGGACCTTGGGAGTTAGCTTTAGGAATGTAATCTGAGGGTTTTTTAGCAAGGCAGAGGGAATAGGGGAGAAGGGCAAGGCCTGCCAGAGCCATGTTTGCTATGCTCTGGCTGGCTAGAGTCCCTTCAAGTATAGCTGCAACACATCATGTATATCCTTAATGGATATATGCTTTCTTTTCTTTTGAGGAAATGCCTAGAAATCATATGGCTGGGGCATATGGTAGGTGTATGTTTAACTTGTTAAGATTCTGACAAACAGTTGTTTTCAAAGTTGAAATCCTTTAATGATCTCAGCAGTGTGTGAATGCTGCTCCACTCTTATCAGCTAGTGTGACTAGTCCTTTTAATATTAGGTTTTCTGATATATGTACAATAAGATCTTATCTGGCTTTAATTTGCATATTCCAAGTGACCAATAGCATTTACTATCATTTCATGAGCTTCTTAGCCATCTGTATATCTCCTTTGGTAAAGATGTATGTCAAAATCTTTTGCCCATTTGAAAAATCAAGTTCCTTTTGTGTTGTTAAGATTTCAGATCATTGCACATGTTTTGGGTACAAATTCTTTTAATATACATATAATTTACAAATATTTCACAAGTTTGTGGCTATCTTTCTATTTTCATTTATTATTTATTTCTTTATTTTTATTTTATGTGTATTTGTGTTTTGTCTGTATATATGTCAGTATGAGGGTGTTAAATCCCTGGAGTTAGAGTTCCAGATAGTTGAGAGCTGTCATATGAGTGCTGGGAATTGAATCTGGGTCCTTTGAAAGAGGAGCCAGTGCTCTTCATCCACTGAGCCATCGCTACAGACCCTCTTTCTATTTTTTTTAACAGTGTTTTTAAAAGCAGAATTTTAAGACGTTGCCAGTGGGTAGAGCCAACTGTCATCAAGCCTTTTGACCTGAGTTCAGTACTTTTGATCCACATTGTGGAAGGACAGAACTGACTTCCCCAAATGGTTCTCTGACCTCCATATAAGCATAGTGACACATTCGAGCGTGCACACACACACGTGCGCGCGCACACACACACACACACACACACACACACACACACACACACGGTCCAAATTATCAAATCTTTCTTCTAGGATTATCATTATTTTCATTGTATATCTAAAATATCTTTGCTTAGCTGAAGATCACAGATTTTACCTTTTAAAATGTATTTGTTATTATGAGGTGTGTGTATAACATGTATGTGTGGATGGGTATACACCTGCCCACAGTACTCACATGGAGATTGAAGACAAGTTGGGAGTTGGTTTTTTCCTTTGCCTTGTGGGTCCTTGGGATCAAGCTCAGGTGTGGCAAGTACTTACCCTCTGAGCCATTCACTGACCCTGTTTGTTTGATTTTTAAATGTATTTTTAATTTTTGAGACAGGGTTTCTCTGTGTAACAGTCCTGGATGTCCTGGAACTCACTCTGTAGACCAGGCTGGCCAGGAACTTAAAGATATCCACTTGCCTCTGCCTCCCGAGGGCTGGGATTAAAGGTATGCACAACCATCACCTGGCATTTTTTTCTTTTTTTAATATTTGATAGAGGGCTTAAATGTGAATCTTTCAATGGCTTGCAGCTTACAGTAACTCTCCAGCCTCAGCCTTTTTTTAAACATAATTTCTTAATTGATTCTTGCCAATTTCACATCGTGCATTCCAATAAACTGTATCCACCCCTTACATCCCTCCTGCAGCACCCTCCCATAAGAAGATTAAAAAAAATTCAAACCAAACCAGAATAAGCAGTCAAGCAAGCAAGCAAACAAACCTCTTTGTAGCAGCTGGGCCTAGATGTCACCATGGCCCCAGATGGCAACATGGAGCGCTCAGAACAGCACCAAGGCACGGTGACCCTTGGACACAAACATGGCCCCCAGCTGGTAACCCAGATCCTGGGAATCCTTCCAAGGCTGTTATGATAAAGCATGTGGGAAACCTTGGCGGATTCCATGGCAGGCAAGGGTGACCGAGGCAGGGGACAAACATGCCAGGCAGACAGAGCTTAAGTGAGAAGTTTTATTAGAAAGGGAAGGAAGGGGGAAGGAAAGAGAAAAGAGGTAAAGAGACACAGAGACAGAGAGAGGAGGAAGACAGGAAAAGTCCTGTCTGCCCCAGGGGAACAGCAGGAAAGAAAGAGACAAAAAAGAGCAGGGAAGAGAGCTTGAGTGGGTGGGGGTCTGTCTTTTAAAGGGGTTCTTTGCACCTGCGTGCCGACTATGTAACCATGGAACCCTGGGCTGACCAGGGTGCTGCCTGAGTGTGATCCACCAGGTGACAGGAGCAGGCCAGAACAATGCAGGTTTGCTCAGTGGTTAGTATTACAGTGGTTGTGGGTGAAATTTCTTCAGTGTCCACCAGTCTTCTTAGAGGAAATGCCAGCAGTTGGACTGTTTCTCTGTTATGAAAAGCTTTTTAATAAAACATTTTAAATGCCATATTCTTTGGAGCTCTGAGCATTTGAGGGCTGTCTGCCTATTTAGCATATCTCAGCAGACAAAACTTGTTTCTAGTTACTTGGCTTAAGCACGTAGATGGCTAGGTAAGGCTTTATCTCTGTAATTAATTAATCTCTACTTAGTATGGCTACAATGACATTAGTGCAGGATCTTTCTGGAGAACAGGATCCAAGCTGAGAGGCTGTGGAGGGTTGTTTTACTCAGAGTCCTCCCGCCTGACTGTAACTGGTTTTAACTTAGTAGGTTAAATTTATGCCTGTGAAGGACAAAGAAATAAAGAAAAATCCCCTTTTGTAATAAAAGTTTCTATCATCATATAAGAATACATGACAATTTAGAAATATTTGAGGCTTATTGCTTCCTTTGTCTAGAAGGAGATACATATACATAGAGAGTTAAAGCTGGCTTACATTTTTTAAACAGCTACATGTACACATGCAAATATATATATTAAACAGGACTGGGTTACAATAAGAAGGAAAAACCAGAGTATGATCTCTGATTCTCATGTTGTAGCAAACAGACAGGACATTTATTTTTATTTATTTATTTATTTATTTTTTCGAGACAGGGTTTCTCTGTGGCTTTGGAGGCTGTCCTGGAACTAGCTCTTGTAGACCAGGCTGGTCTCGAACTCAGAGATCCTCCTGCCTCTACATCCCGAGTGCTGGGAGGCACTGCTCGGCTCAGACAGGACATTTAAAGAGACAGAGTAGACTTAAAACTGTCAGTGACAAGAAAGCATATCCATGGCAGATGGAACAGGCAGGGTTTTTGTGTGAAATGTGTGCCCTACTGGGCCCTGGAAAGGCACCATTATGCAAACAAACCATGCGCAACAGAGCCAGTAAAAGAAGAAATTAGAGACAAGGAAATAAAAGGCAAAAAGTAAATGAATTATGTCTGGCAGCAGGGTTTGGCTGCAGAAACTGGCTAGACTGTCCGTCTGCCTAAGAGCAGTGAAGGGAGGGACCATGTGGGGTGAGGCTAGGCCAAATGGGCACTCTCAGTCAAGATGGCAGCTGCCATAAACAGGTTCCTGTCCACTGGCAGAAGTTAGAAAGGTCCTGTCTTGTGAATCCCTCCTCTTCCCCATGGCAAAATGTGGACAGGCCCATTTTGTGTAGGTGCCAGGTCTTGGTTGTTAGTTTGATTGGGTCTAGAACCACTGGAGAGCCTCCAGGCACATCTGTTAGGCATTATCTAGATTAGGTTCATTGAAGTGGAGAGGTCCACCCTAAATGTGAGCATTCCATTCCATTCACTGGGATCCCAGAGTGAATAAAAAGCATAAGGCTTGCTGGGCAGTGGTGGCACATGCCTTTAATCCCAGTACTTGGGAGGCAGAGCCATTCAGATCTCGAGTTTCAAGGCCAGCCTGGTCTACATAGCAAGTTCCAGCCAAGTCTACAAGAATCCCTGTCTTGAACCCCCTCCCTGCCCCACAAAAAAAAAAAAAAAAAAGGAAGGAAAGGAAGGTTCTGATGTCTTACTCTTTTCCCATTATACTGTACCATTCTGATTTCTCTGTATTTATTAACTGAACTCTTGACCTTAATGGTCTCAGGCTCTGGATCTGAATTGTAGGCATCTCATCCTTGGAAGCAGATGTGAGTAGTACATCTCTAACTTTCCTGACTTGGTGTAATTAGGAGGGTACACTGGAATTCCTGACTCCTCCGTGGTGGGGATTTTTTTCCAAAGAATTGTTTTGTTTAGAGAGGCTACTATTGTATATATTTTTATGCTTTACTGGATGATGACAGAGGTTTTATGTCTGACAGGTCCTGCAGCCCTTTAGGCCTAAGTAAACACACAGAGGCTTATACTAATTATCAACTGTTTAGCCAATGGCTCAGGCTTCTTACTGGTTAGCTCTCTCTTAATTATTAACCCATAACTAATCTACATGGCTTTATCTCGCCAGAAAATGCCTGGCATCCTCTCTGCCTTCCTCCTCCCAGAATTCTCCTACTCTGGTAGCCCACCTATACTCCCCGCCTGGCTAGTGGCCAATCAGCATTTATTCATCAACCAATAAGAGAAACATATATTCACAGCCCACAGACAAGCCCCATCAACCAAAACCCACACAAAATTTCCCAAAGGGAAAGATAATACATTGAGAATCATTAAAAATGAAAGTAAAAAGGTGCTGGAGAGCTGGACGGTGGTGGCGCATACCTTTAGTCCCAGCACTTGGAAAGCAGAGGCATGTGGATCTTTGTGAGTTCGAGGTCAGCCTGATCTACTAAAAGGACCAGCCCCCATTTTGGCAGTCATGGCAGGCTAACATGTGCTCGCCTGTCATGGCTGCCAAAACAGGGGATGGGAGTGGGGGCGCTGGTTCCTTCATTCTCCCCTCTCGAAGTACCAGTGACAGGACTCAATCCTGAGTCCTGCCTGTTAGGGGCTCAAAAGGGTGTTAACAGGCCCTGCCATTAGCTGACAGATTTTTCTGAGGGAGTGACATTTGCATCTGTTATCACATTGTCCCCTATGTAAGGGAGTTTCTTTTTGATTTAGCATTTCAGCCAGGGAAAGGAGCGATGTATTCTTCTTTCCCATGCTACTTCCTGCTGACTTTGGGGCACAGTTAGGGATCCAAGAGGGCTGAAATGCTAGTTCAAAAGCATAAAGGGAATTCAGGCAATGGGGTATCCATCAGAAGCTTCTGGTTGGCAGACTCTGTTGAAGAGACAGGGGGTGTCCATATTGGTTGGACTGGTTCACATTCACAGCATGTCTAAGGCTTGCAGTCCTTAGAGGCAGGCTGTAGTCAGCAGCTGATACTCAGACGCATCTGCCAGAAGCAGAAACCTGTTTAAGACATGTTTAAACTGGGAACAGAAGTCAAACTTATTTAATTGGAACTCTTTATACTCATAGCTTTAGTGATCAGGAAGGGCAGGAGTCCCAAGACGAGAGCAGAAAATCCCATCCTTAGGAACTGACAGGTGGGATAACATAGATTGTACTTATCTGGGGTCCTTTTCCAGGACAGCTGCAAAGCTACACAGAGAAACTCTGTCTTGAAAATCAAAACAAAGCAAAACTGTACTGGGGAAGTATAGTCTGCAATGTTGAAATGCTGGAACTTTGTCAAGCAGCAATAGTCACCATGTGGTCCTTGTTACTCCACCCTTTCTTTTGGCTCTTACATCCTTTACTCCCTCTTCTGTGATATTCTCTGACTTCAGGGAGGGGAGATATAGATATAGATATTCAGGAATGAGCGTTAATAGTTGGGTTTTTTGTTGTTTGTCTTAGTTTCGTTTGTTTGTTTGTTTTTAAGACAGGGTTTCTCTGTGTAGCCCTGGAACTCACTCTGTAGAACACCACGAAGATCTACTTGCCTCTGGTTCCCAAGTGCTGGGATTAAAGGTGTGCTCCATCGCTGCTTGGCTAATAGTCATTTTAAAAATTTTACTTATTGTATATCAGTGTTTTGCCTGTGGGTATGCATGTGAACCCTGGGAACACCTGGTGTCTGTGGAGATGAGGTCAAAAGAAGAAAACTGATTCCTTGGAACTGGAGTTACAGATGCTTACGTGTCACTATGTGGGTGCTCAGAAAGAATCTGGATCCTTTGTGAATGAAAAAAAAAAAAAAAGGAAAGAAAAGGACATGACTGCTCCTAGGTGTGGTGGAGGAGAAAGATAGATATGTGGGAGAGCACAGTCAGAGGAGACACAGAGGGGTCATGACTCTTAGGAGAGGGGGAGGGGAAGAGAGAGAGAGAGAGAGAGTAGAAGGGAAACAGGTGTAGTAGCATGGTGGGCAAAGGTACAAAAAAAGATGGGGTAACCAATATGGCTGAATTATCAGGAAGGGTTCAGGGTAGAGGGCAGAGTATGCCAGCCATACCCTGTAACAGTTTGGGACTGAGGGATGCTGGGGGAACCTGGTGGCTAGGTCTGCTTTGATATGTAAAGTAGGCACCTCAGCCATTTGTTCCAGTTAGAAATTTAACCCTCTGACAGAGCAGCAAGTGCTTTTAACCACTCCAGCTACTCTACAATGATTTGTACTCAGTACTTTTACGTGTAAATCTCAGAAGGCACCACTGTCTACTGCAAAAGATTGTTTCAGAACTGACGGCCCCACTAATCTATGGGCTTACAGATAAGTATTTAGAAGGCAATTTGACATTTAGTGAAACAACAACATGACCTTTCGATTCCTGGGCTTTTGACCAAGAGTACAGTACTAGACTTGAATTTCCTCATGTGAAGACCGCATATCCAATCAGAGAGTGACTGGTTACCTCCATAATGGCCATTCCACTATTGCACCAGTGAGTACATCTTGCCTGGGGCAGGTCAGCAGTACAGCATGCAGGGTTCATAGCTGAGTAAGACTGATTTAAAAATTTCCAGCAGCCTGTGTAGCACTTTCTAGCACAATGAAAGTTAGCCAACAGGGAGGAAGCTTCCAGTTCAGTTCCACCTTGATTTCTCTATATTGTCTCTTGATTTCTCTGTGTTGTCCTCGGCAGTAGGGTCTTACCATCTAGTTGAGGTGGGCAACCAGCAGCAGTGGCAATAGCGTAAATTATTTTGGAGATCTCTGGGACCTCCTGCCCAACAACTCACAAGGAGGTAGACCAACCTTGACATTGAGATTTTGTTTAATAATCTTATGGCTTTGGGGAGAGGCTTTATCCACTCAGGCAGGTCTCAAACACACTATGTAACTAAGGCTGACCTTGAATTGAGCTTCTTATCCTTCTGCCCCCACCTCCTACATGTTGGGCTTATAGGCATTTTCTACAACATCTAGATGCACACTACCACACTGTGTATGAGAGACCTAAGTGTCCTGTGTAGGTGCTAGAACAGTGGTTCTCAACCTCCTTAATTCTGTGACCCTTAACCATAAAATTATTTGTTGCTACTTCATCACTGTAAGCTTGTTGGTTATGTTAGTTAGAATTGTAATGTAAATATTTGATTTGTGACAACACATTGATAACCACTGTCCTAGAATCAATGTCCCAGGATATTCAGGGCTGATTGTCATAAGAAAACCCCTATTGTATGACTAGGTATTAGATAGAGGATGTCTTTCCAACTACTTCAGGAAAGTCTTTGTTATTTATTTTACATTTTTGTTTATTCCTGTGCTTATGTGTGAACATCCTAGTGTCATGGTGTACATGTAGAGGTCAGAGGACAACCTGAGGGGGTTGGATTTTCTCCTTCTACCTGTGAGTCTTGGAGTTCAAACTCAGGTGGTCAGGCCAGGCAGCAAGCACCATTCATTACCTGCTGAACTGAGGAAGTCTTTATAGGAAATCCAGGAAAGGGCTGAAGACATCAGGCAATAGTTAAGAGCATTTGCTGCTCTTGCAGAGGACCCAGGATCAATTGCCAACACTCACAAGGCACCTTACAATCTCTATGATTCCCATTTCAGGGGGTTCAAGGTCCTCTTTTGGTTGCTTTGGGCACCACACACACACAGGTACTCATATATATGCATAAAATCAAAGCAAATTAATATTCAAAAGCCAGGAAGGCACTTGACATAGATTATGGGGGAAGTGATTGAAAGAATAAAGGAATGGTGTAAATAATGAAAGTAGCCAGGTAGTGTGTATTGTTTTATACTCTTTCCCATTCCATACACTACCTTACAAATAGATGTTCATCTACTTACTTAGGGCCATCATTTGGATTTGCAGTTTTACTTTTAGGGTGGTCCTGAAAATTTTAATCTTGATATAGCTTTTTCTTACTAGGTAGACCCAAAGGTACAGGAAGAAAGAGGAATGATACAGAAATAATAAAAAGTAACTGAAGTTTATGGGAGGTGAGAACTCTCAGTCAGCTTTATCTTGGAAGGTTTCCTGAGTGAGTCAGAGTTGAAATCATTCAGAATCAGGCAATAGGAGAAGGGAGGATTGTTGGTGGGCCTACATTAAGAGAAAAATAAAGGAGGAATTTAAAAAGTCTTTGGAATCGCTTGTTCTGTATATGATTTAAGAGTGCCTCTCCCTTTCTTTCTTTCTTTCTTTCTTTCTTTCTTTCTTTCTTTCTTTCTCTCTCTCCCCATTCTTCCCTCCCTTCCTCTCTCCCTCCCTCCCTCCCTCCCCCTCTCTCTCTCCCTCCCTCTTTCTTTCTTTCTTTCTTTCTTTCTTTCTTTCTTTTTTTTTTGGTTTTTCGAGACAGGGTTTCTCTGTAGGTTTGGAGACTGTCCTGGAACTCTCTTTGAAGACTAGGCTGGCCTCGAACTCACAGAGATCCACCTGCCTCTGCTTCCTGAGTGCTGGGATTGAAGGCATGTGCCACCACCGCCTGGCTGTGCCTCTCCCTTTCATGTATGCTAAATACTTTATATTAAAAAAAAAAAAACAGGGCCTAGCAGGGCAGTGGTGGCACTCACCTTTAATCCTAGCACTTAGGAGGCAGAAACAGGTGGATCTGTGAGTTGGATGCCAATCTGGTCTATAGAGCTAGTTCCAGCACAGCAAGGGCTACGCAGAAAAACTTTGTTGTAGTTGGCTATTTTTACTCTTTTGGGGGACTTGCCACTCAACTCCGAAATACCTTTCTGTATTTCTGTATATCTTTTCTTTCCTTCTTACTCGTGGCTTTCTGTATAGCTAGGTGTCTGGTCCCAGATGTCCTCCTCCTTCTCTTGTTCCTTGATCTTTCTTGCTTCCTGATCCCCCTTTTTCTCCTTCTACTTATTCTGCCCACCAGCCCCTCCTATCCTTTCTCCTGCCTTGCAATTGGCAGTTCCACTCTTTATTAGGCCAATCAGGTGTTTTATTTTTATTTATTTATTCATTTTTGGTTTTTCAAGACAGGGTTTCTCTGTATCACTTTGGAGGTTGAACTGGAACTCGCTCTGTAGACCAGGCTGGCCTTGAACTCACAGAGATCTGCCTGCCTCCAACACCCAGCTCAATCAGGTATTTTAAACAGGCAAAATAACACAGCTTCACAGAGTTAAACAAATGCAACTCATCATTGCATCATTAAACAAATGTTCCACAGCATAAACAAATGTAACACATCTTAAAATAATATTCTACAACACCTTGTCTCAAAAAAAAAAAAAAAAACAAAAAGAAAGAAGAAAGAAAAAGAAGAAAAAACCCCAAACAACTAGGCCCTCATATTATGTTTACTGTAAACTGACTGCTATTCTAGGATTCTTCCTGTATTAAACCATTTAATTCTTTCAATAATGCCATGAGTTTAGCCTCATTTCTTAGATGAAGAACTAGTTGCAGGTCATAGAAGTGGAATTTGAAGGCAGGCATTCAGACTTTAGAATCCATAGACTTATCCAAGATGACTGTGTCTCCCTCTTAGATAAAGAGAACCACTAATACAGAAGATGTAGAGCCAGGAAGATCCTTATCTTTGTTTAAGGTCATCTTTGGCTATAGTAGAACTTGTCCATATAAATAAATTCTGTAACTCCTATAGACTTCCTTATTCTCCAAACTTAACAAACCATGGTGGCAATACGTGTGTATGTGTGTGTATTTGAGACAAGGTCTCATTATGTAATTCTGGCCTGGAATTCATGTAGAACGGGCTGGCCGTGAACTCACAGAACTCCATCTGCTTCTGCCTCCTGAGTGCTGGAATTAAAGCTGGCTATGGTGACATTTTAATGATAGATGAAGGCAGTTATCTCTGACTTTATTATCTATTGCATAATCCTTTGGCTTTCCAACAACTACCATAGCCATTCTGTAACTATGGCTGACCTCAGCCTTTTCTTTTCCATTCAAAAACCTAACATAAATGTATTAATTAAAAACACATCTCTCTCTCTCTCTCTCTCTCTCTCTCTCTCTCTCTCTCTCTCTCTCTCTGACACACACACAGAGGCACACACACAAGAAAAAAAAAACATACCATATAGTTTATTCATAATGTCATTAGCCAGCTGCCTCAGTTACAAGTCTGCTTTAAAACAAAACAAAACCTGGAGATTTAAACTTAAAAAAAAATTATCGGATGGAACTATAAGAAACCATCCTGAGTGAGGTAACCCAGTCACAAAAAGACAAACATGGTATGTACTCACTCATATATGAATTTTAGACATAGAGCAAAGGATTACCAGCCTATAATCCTCTTCACCAAAGAAACTAGGAAACATGAAGGACTCTAAGGGATAAATGGACTCCAGGAATGGGAAGTGGCATGAACTCCTGAGCTAATTGGGAACATGAGGGTAGGGGAGAGGGAGCTGCCACAATAAGAGCAGGACAAGAGGAGTAGAGGAGAGGAAATGGAGGAGCAGAAATATTGAGTTGGGGGAAGAATAGAAGAGAGAGAGCAGGATGAGAGATACCATATTAGAGGGAGCCATTATAGGTCTGAGAAGAGATCTGGAACTAGGGAGATCTCCAGAGACCTACAAGGATGACACGATCTGACAATCCAGGTCATGGTGGAGAGGATAACCTAAAAGCCCTTCCCCTAAAATGAGACTACTCTTTATGCCATCCTAGAGCCCTCATCCAGTGGCTGATGGAAGCAGAGACAGACATCCACAGATATACACTGAGCTGAAATCTGGAATTTAGTTGAAGAGAGGGAGGAATGCAGATCGAAGGGGCAGGTTGGAGAAACCCACAAAAACAGTTGGCCTGAACAAGGGAGAGTACATCGACCCCAGATGCTGTCTGGGAGGCCAGTACAAGACTGATCCAGATCCCTGAACATGGATGTCAATAAGGAGGCCTCTGCACTCCAGAGAGCCTCTGGTAGTGGATTAGTATTTTTCCCTGGTGTAAGAAGGGACTTTGAGAGCCCATCCCACGTAAAGGGATACACTCTGGCCCTGGACACATGGGGAAGGGCCCAGGCCCAGCACAGGAAGATTTGGTGGACTTTGGGGAGTCCCCGTTGAGGGCCCTACCCTGCCTGGGGAGTGGTGGGTGGTTGGGGTGGGGGGTAGGCTGGGAATGGGGGAGGAGGGATGGGGGTGAGGGGAGGGAGAGGGAGAAGGGACTTGCATGTGAAACAAGCTTGTTCCCTAACTTGAACTAATAAAAAAAATTATCTTGTGTGGGGGCTGGAGAGATGGCTCAGTAGTTACTGACAGGGGACTCAGACCAGGAGTAATGGCTCACAAAGTCCTGTAACTCGAGTTCCAGATCTGTCGATTACCCTTCTCTGACCTTCACCAGTACTAGGCCCCACAGGGGACACCCACCCACACATGCAGGCAAACATTTATACACATAAAACAAAAACAAACATATTTAAAAGGAAGTTTAATTTTTGTTTTGGTGAGTATCTGTGGGAACATGTGTGGCATGTCACATGTGTGAAGGTCACAGGACAACAAATGGGAGTTGGTTATCTCCTTCCACCGGGTGGGTCCCCAGGGATGGAATTTAAGATTTCCAGCTTTAAGAAATATGGAATATAAAGGATATACGATAGGTAGGGTTTTAGTTGTGGGAGTTGTAGGGGGGAGGGAAGGGAGAAGGGAACTGGGATTGTCCTGTAATTCAATCTTGTTTGTAACTCAAATAAAACAAACAAACAAACAAAAAAGAAATATGGAATATGGAAACTGGCCACCTCTGGTGGCAGGCGGATTTGAGTTTGAGGTCAGTCAGGTCTACAGAGTGAGCTTCAGGAAGGTCAGGGCTACACCCTATGTCAATAAACAAAACAAACCACCAAAACATACAAACATAAAAGGAATATGGGTATACCTTACAGCTATGTGCTACTTTGGTGTTCAAGACTTTATGGAAATATTCAGGAGTGACCGGTGCGTGCTAATTTATCACCGGGTCACAAGAGCTGTCATAACTAGCAGTTCTTTTCATTTCCTTGCACTTGAGCGTATGGAAAACCGGGGGATTTTATACCACTTACAAAGCACAGAAGATTGAGATATTGAAGTAGCTATTCTGCTGGACTCTGGAGCTCTTTCATGCCCCCATTATATAAACTGTACAAAAGCAAGACGCCTAGTGACTGTCCCTGGCTACCCTACCCAGGGAAACACGAAAACAGACCAGGAACCCAGGGCATGTGGGTGTGGCTCAGTGGTAGTAGGGTGTTTGCCCAGCAGAACACGTGAGTGCAATCAGTTACTATAATGGATGAGTTTCTTGAAAAGCTAAAGGGTACACACTCCAGCTCACATCTGCTCTGAAAAGCCTCGTCCAGAACTACTCTCTGCAGCTTTCGCGCCTTGCCTTCCCCGGCACACCCTCTGTAGGGTTCACTGTTCTCCACCCTGGACATCAGTCTCTGTACCTAAAGGCGGGCTTTTAGAGGGAGGATAGGCACAGGGGAGGAGACAGGAAAATAGAAATCGCCAATTCGTCCTTAACTCGAGCCCCTCGCGGGCCTCACCCCTGCTGTGGGGGCTGAGATTGGAGAGGAAGTGGGGAGGCTTCAATCAGTCCCTCACTCCCGCGCCCTCATGCCCCCACCCTTCCCGGCTCCGAGGTACTGCGCGCCCGGGCCCCGCCCGGAGGAGAGCGGCGGACGCCGGCGCGCTCGCGGGTTAAAGTGGAGATCTGCCGGCCGCGGGAGCCCACCAGACAGGTCCTCAGCGCCCTCAGCACGCTGCGAGCCGCTCAGCCCGGAGCCAGGCCCCAGGGCAGCCCCGGAGACCGCGGTGGCCGGATGCGCGGGTGCGTCACTTCCGGGCGGTGCAGCGGCGGCGGCTTGGAAGATGGCTGCGCCCTGTGGCTCGGAGCTGCCCGCCAACTCGCCGCTCAAAATTCCGAAGATGGAGGTGCTCTCCCCGGCTTCTCCTGGCGACCTGAGCGACGGGAACCCATCACTGTCCGACCCTTCTACGCCGCGGGGAGCCTCCCCTCTCGGGACGGGCAGCGCGGCGGGCTCGGGGACCGCGGCGTCCGGGGGTCTCGGGCTGGGGCTGGGGGGCCGCAGCGCTGCCTCGTCCTCGGTCTCCTTCTCGCCCGGCGGCGGCGGCGGTGGCGGTGGCGGGGCTGCGGCGGCCGCTGCCGCCGCCTGCCGGGGCATGTCGTGGACGCCGGCAGAGACTAACGCGCTCATCGCTGTGTGGGGAAACGAGCGGCTGGTGGAGGCGCGGTACCAGCAGCTGGAGGGAGCCGGCACGGTATTCGGCAGCAAGGCCCCCGGGCCGGCCATGTACGAGCGCGTGTCCCGGGCCCTGGCCGAGCTGGGCTACGAACGGACCCCGTCCCAGTGCCGGGAGCGCATCAAGGTAACCGGCCGCCCTGCCCGGGACAGCGAACCAGAGGCAGAGAAGGCGGGGAAGCAGGCCTGGGGGCGGGGGCCGGGCCGAGTACGGGGCTCCCCTCCCGGGCCCCGGGTGCCCCTCGCGTCTCCTCCGCCTCTTTCTTCTCTCGCTGGGAAGGGGCGCTTCTTTCCAGATGGCCGCCAGCCCGTAGGTTTCCTGAGTTTGAAGTTGGGCGTGTCTGCCGCCGCCCCTCTTTCTTGCCAATTGAGGATGTTCCTGCGCTCTGAAGTTGGTAGTTTCTTGTGCGCGGGGCCGCACTGTCGCCGTTACGGCTTTGTTCCCAGGTAGAGGGGCTCTTAGGCTGAAGCTTTCCAGTCGGGATGGGATTGGTGAAGGGCAGCAGGGGCCCGGTGAACGCCCAGTGTAAGACTTTTCAGTAAATGATGGAGTTTTAAGAAAGAGCCTTGGGACGGCTGGCCTTTTGTGTCAGTCGCATTGCTTGTCACTTGAGGTGGTAAGGACTAGTAAGATTTGAGATGCTTTTGAAGATTTGGAAAGGCTTAATGAAAGACAGGCTGTGTATGGTTATCGTGGAGGTGGAGGACACCTTGAATGTTAGTCTGATTGAGGGTTGCACTGGCATTTGGATTGGCGATCTCTTCAAAGTTAGTTTGGCTTGAGAGGCTTCTATTTCTGAGGAAGCCCTTTCTTGACACCCAGTTTTTACTGCTTTAGTTACAGTGCCGGATGCTGACAAGTAAAACATTGTGCATCTGGCCATCCTTGTGCATCTGCATGTTTAAATGCGGAGGCTTAATGTGGGCTAAATTTTTACCATCAGCCCTCGTATCGCTTTGCTGTTTTTAATGATTTGTCTAGGCGTTCGTATCTGTCTTTTGCAGACAAGGAGCTGTGTTTTAGTTATGTTCTCTCACTGATTCTAGAGTCTGCTAAAAGTTTCTCCCAGTTTTCATTGGAAACATTTACAGTACTTAATTATACTGATAGTTCAGGCACCTTTTCTGGGGAATGAAAAAACGTCCTAGAAGAGTCATAACTGAGAAGGACCAGATTAGCAAACAACCATAGAACCCAATAACAAGAGTTGAAAGTAAGAGTAGTCACACTGAATCAGGGAGATTGTGCCAGAGTTCATGAAGTCTTGACTGCTGTCATGTGCATTTGAAGACATTGTTACTTAGAAAACTTGGTCTAGAATCGGCTATTTCATTATTACCAACTGTTCAAGGAGTTTGGCACCCGTTAGAAAGTTACGTTAGATTATTTGATAATGTACATTTGAGGATTCATATTGAGCTCCGTTAAACAAGAATGTCATTGAAATAATATGTAATAGTGAACAACTATTGTTCTTCGGATTTCATTCATTGCTCTCTATTCAGGGTCATTCTTGTTAAGTTTGGGACAGTTTCTTTGCACTGTTGTGGATAGCATCTGTTCACAAACTTTTCTGGAGTTCAGAGAGTGTCTTGGGCATTTGTAAACTATGCCTGTTTTCTTGATTTTTATTCATAGGACTTTCAAAGTGTACTATCAAAAACTTGCTGAATGTAAATCTCTCCATAAAATTGTTTCTCAAACAACCAGGGAATATCTAGTTGGAATGCTTCATTGTCCAGTTATGAGAAGGAAATCTAAAGCAAAGAAAGGAGATTGAGCCTCTGAAGAATTTAGAGGATCAGTTTACCTGTTTTCAGACAGGTAAGACCAAGTTGACCTCAAACTTTTAGTGTTTTGAGAATCTGAGATGATGGTTCTGTGATACACTGCAGCAATTAACAGACAAGGTGGACTGATAAATGATTTGTAAAGTGCTTTGCTCTAAATGGTTTCAGACTCTTTTGTTAATGTTGCTATTTCCTGCTAGAATTAAAGACTCTTTAAGGACAAGTTCTGGTCTGTCTTGTCCATCAGTACACTGCCAGACAGTAGACACTGGATGCTTCATTCACCAAATGAAGTTTAGAAAGAATTTTGGAAGGCATTTTTTTGTTGTTGTTGTTTCTGTGATAAAACACTGTCCAAAACCAATGTGGGGAGAAAAGGGTTTATTATTTTATCTGACTTACAGGTTACAGTCCATTATTTAGGGAAGCCAGGTATCTTAGTTACTTTTTAAAATTGCTGTGAAGAGACATCATGACCAAGGCAGTTTTGGGGGCTTGCTTACAGTTTCAGAGGATGAGTTTAGGACCATCATGGTGGCAGGCAGGCATGCACAGCACTGGAACAGTAGCTAAGAGCTTACATTGATCCTCAAGAAGGCAGAGAGAGAGAGAAAGAAATGGCCTGACTGGGATTTTGAAACCTTAAAGCTCACCCCCAATGACACACATAACAGTTCTACCAACTAGGGACCAAGCATTTAAATATATGAGCCTATGGGAGCCATTTTCATTTAAACAACCACACCAGCACAGGAGTTCAAGGAAGGAATATATAGGCAGGAACTGAATTAAAGAAACACTGCTTACCAGCTTGCTCAGCTTACCCTTTTTTAATAGCTCAGGCACACCTTCCCAGGAGTGGCACCACCTATATTGAGGGGGGCCCTTCTACATTAATTAGCAGCTAAGAAATGCCTTACAGACTACAACTAGTTTGGTGGAGGCATTTCTTCAATTGAGGTTCCTCCTCAGGTATGTCTGAGTTTGTGTTAACTTGATAAACACTGTGACTGAATGTATAAGTTTATAACAGTGATATTAAAGTTAAAAATATAGGTTTTGGAGCTAAATTTGAAAAAAAATGTTCATTAAAGTTAAGTTTCAAAGGGCTGAGACTTTATAGCTCTGTGGTAGAGTGCTTTCCTGTTTGTTTTTTTTTTTTGTTTTTTTTTTTTTTTTTAACAAGGCCTTGGAATCAATCCCCAGCACTCTGGACCAATCCCAAGACAAAACTGTTACTACATCCCCAAGCTTTGTCCCTTTAGAAAAGTATAATGCCATCTTAAGCACAGAAGCAAATGTAGTCACTGAAATTAATAATTATGAGATAGCTGACCAGGGAATAGAGATCATACTTAGGAAAAATGGAATGGAGATCATACTTAGGAAAAATGCAACCTCAAGTTCTCAGAGTCTTTGATCTAAAATCAAATCTTATCTTTGGGTTCCAGTTTTTAGAAATGCCATCTTAGAACAAGTAATTTGAAAGCCTCTTGTCACCATTGTGTTGATGACAAATGCAAAAAGAAATTCAGGGGGCTGGAGATAACTTAGGGCTTCAAAGTGTTTGCTGCAGCAGTTTGTTGTGTAACTCCACCTCCAGGGGATCTAATGCCCTCTTCTGGCCTCTGCGGGCACTCATACATACATGGAATGATGGAGCACACACACACACACACACACACACACACACACACACACACACACACACACACAGAGAGAGAGAGAGACACACAGAGACACACAGACACACACACACACACACAGAGAGAGAGAGAGGGAGGGAGGGAGGGGCATGCATTTATGCACATAAATGAATCTGAAAAAAGAAGAAATCCAGTCAGTAATACCTTTGTAGTTGTACAAAACAAATAAAGAGAACCAGAGAGTTTTTAGTTCTTTTTTTTTTTTTTAAGATTTATTTATTTTATCTCTTTTAGGGGTGGGGTGTGGGGGTGGTCTTGAGACAGAGTTTCTCTGTGTAGCCCTGGCTTTCCTGGAACTTGCTCTGTGGACTAGGCTAGCTTTGAAACCAGAGATCCACCTTCTTCTGCCTCCAGAGTGCTAGGATTAAAGGCTTGCGCCACCACCACACAGCTGTTTATTTTATTTTGAGTGTTTTACCTACGTACGTGTGTGTGTGTGTGTGTGTGTGTGTGTGTGTGTGTGTGTGTGTGTGTGTGTGTGTGTGTGTGTGTACACCTCCATGTGTGTGTCTGGTGCCTGCAGAGGTTAGGTTGAGGGGATTGGATACTTGAAACTGGAGTTATGGATGGTTGTGAACTACGAAGTGGGTGGGTGCTGGGAGCCAAACCCTGGGTTCTAGGCAAGAACAAGTGCTCATTACCATTGAGCCATCTCTCTAGCCTCAAACCAGGAAGTTCTTATATAGAGTAATGCAGCTTTTTAAATGTAAACTCTGGGCTAGGGGGTTAGAGCTTGTGCTTAGTATGAATTGCCCTCTGTTCTATTCTCAACATTGCAGAGCAAACAAAACACCTTAACAGGATGTAGGCAATACTGTAATTGCTTTGCAATCTGTTGCTCCCTTGTGGTGTTCTCAGTAAACTATTCTTAGAAAAACAAATCAACAGAAGCCTTAATAACAGGCTTACAGGGAGAAAGAATACCATGTGAGTCAATTATATTTCTTTTGTAATATATTTGAAGTGCCTCTAAGTATTCCGATATGTAAAGTCAGTAAAGGGGATAGAAAAGATGAGCACCCACAGGAGGTTTACAAACATCTCGTTCCAGGGGATCTGATTTCCTCTTCTAACTTCCAGGGGCACAGGCATACATGCAGACAAAACATCCATACATATTAAAGAGTCTGGGGTATTTTTAGAGATTAGATATCAGTTTTTTGTTTTTTTGTTTTTTTGTTTTTTTGAGACAGGATTTCATGTAGCCTAGGCTGACTTTGAACTTGATATGTAGTTGAAGCTGATCTTGAACTTCTGATCCTCCTACTTCTCTACCTTATGAGTGTTGGGATTATAGGACTGTACCACCATGCCCATCTCTAGTAAATAATTTCTTCTTGATTTGAAAAGAGATGAATAATAATCAGTTTTCCATTTAGATCCTCCCTCCCTCCCTTCCTTTTATGTGTTTTTTGGAAATTGGATCTCACTATGTAGCCCTGGCTGTCCTGGAACTCACTCTGTAGACCTGACTGGCCTCAAATTTACAGAGAACCAGATCCACCCGACTCTGCCTCTGCCTCCCAAGTGCTGGGATTAAAGATGTGTGCTACCACTGTCCCATTTAGATACTTTCTAACATGGAACAGCCTTCCTTATAAGAAGGCATGGGAAATCTGACTCCTCTCCTAGCCCCTTGGTACTTTCTTTTTCTTTTTTAAAATTTATTTATTATGTATACAACATCCTGCTTCCATGTATATCTGCACACCAGAAGAGGGCACCAGATCTCATAATGGATGGTTGTGAGCCACCATGTGGTTGTTGGGAATTGAACTCAGGACCTCTGGAAGAACAACCGGTGCTCTTAACCTCTGAGCCATCTCTCCTGCCCCTTAACTACTTTCTTTAAGTATATTACTTCTCTGGAGTGTTCTTGTTTTTTTTTTTTTTTTTTTTTTTCTTGTTGTTGTTTGTTTGTTTGTTTTGAGACAGAGTTTCTCTATTGTTTTGGAGCCTGTCCTGGAACTCTTGCTCTGTAGACCAGGCTGGCCTAGAACTCATGGATATCCGCCTGCCTCTACCTCCTGAGTGCTGGGATTAAAGGCGTGTGCCTTCACCACCTGACTGTTCTTGTTATTTGTACAATGAAAGTGTTAAGATTATAAATATTAATAGCTTTTGGATTTTGTTCCTGAAGTTCAACTTTTTAATATTGTTCAAGTGACTGTATTTCTAAACCTACAATATTTTAATTGAAAGTCAGATATAAACATTGTTTAGAGTTGCAGAGTTTCATTTGATGTCTGTTGTGATGTTGGTATTTGTTCTTTTTTTTTTTTAAATAGATATGTTTGAAACTGCTTTGCTACACAGATTGTTTATTCTGAAATTTTCTTGCATTTTTGTTTGCCAGAAGAAAATGTGATTGCTTACAATTCCAGCTCAATTTTGGAGTCAGATAAACAAATACAGGGGCTGTTTTTTTCTTTTTCTTTTTCTTTCTTTCTCTCTCTCTCTCTCTTTTTTTTTTTTTTTTGGTGTTGTCTTGTTTACTTTGCATATTTTTTTTCTATAAACTTTTTCTTCCTTCATATGTTCACTCACCACATGGACCTTGAGTGGAACTGTCTGCTAGTCCTTAGAATACAAAAAGGACTGCTAAATACAGTTTCTGTAATCTCAGTGCTTTTACTCCAGCTGAAGCTTGTACACACACACTGAGGAGTTGAGAAGATGTAGGAAACACAAGTGATGCTATACAGAGCAGTACTTGATTAAGTGGCATAGGACTGAAGCAAATTGTAAGTGTGACAACTTCAAAGGGGGGGCCATCTTCTCCCTGCATCCTCAGTAGTTGAAAGATCTGTCTTGACTTAGAATTCATAAAAGCATTAACTTCTGAGCCAGATGCCACATTCACACTTCAGTCAGTTAATCTGATGCACTGAAAACCTTGTTCTCAAGTCCCATATTTTTGGATGTTTGCCAAAAATTTGCCTCTTGAGAGTTGGCTTTATGTCTCTGAACAGATGTATATGTCTAGCTTTGCCTGCAGTTGAAAGGCAAGGTGACTGTGTGTGACCTAACAAACTTGCCTTTGTTGTGTTTGTTCCATGCTGGTTAACTGTCAGA
Organism: Cricetulus griseus; assembly: GCF_003668045.3. NCBI lineage: Eukaryota > Metazoa > Chordata > Mammalia > Rodentia > Cricetidae > Cricetulus > Cricetulus griseus. Next base: position 149,437,391 of record NC_048597.1, read on the forward strand.
GTAGTCCTGTCTAGCAAACGAAACAGTTTTTTTGGGGACGTTGCTTAGATTTGTACATCGAAATACATTTTTGTTTGTTTATTTTTTGTTGTTGTTGTTTAGGAACCAAATCACAGTACAGTGTATTTGGACTTTTATTTTAGCATATGCCTTCTGTTTGTGAGAACCAGTAGAGCTGAAATAACTTGGAGCCAAAAGATGCTGCTCTCCTTGTACAAGCATTTTAATGCCCTACTGACCCCTGAGGACTTTCTTTGGTGTTTTGACAAGACTTTTCTTCTTTGTGTTGAAAGATCTCCAAGAATGTTGTAAACACATAACTAGGTCCGGTTAGATCTTTGGCTTATCATTTGTTGCGTATTCTAATTCTGTTCTCCCCATCTTCTCTTCCTGTCACTTGAAAGCTTGTTTATCACGTAGAAACTTACTTGTTTGGGATCTTGGAGTATGGATCAGTGCTGGAACTTTTATTTGCCTAGCCTTGTAAGGCCTTGGGTTCTATCTATAGCACTGTATGAAACAGTAACAGCCACCAAAACCAGTTCCTTTGAACAGAGTATGGTGGCTCATGCCTACACTCCCAGCACAAGGGAGGTTGAGCAGAAGGTTAAGGCCAGCCAGGCTATATAGAGAGGTCAAGGTCCTCCTGGGCTAAGTTATCAAAGTCTTATCTGTCTCATGAATCTTACACTAGGACTTTTAGCTTTAAAGAGGTGCTAACAAGTCCCACTAGAATTGTGAATGAATGGGATTCTCAATTATATCCTGGCTTTTTTTTTTTTTTTTAAATGAAGAGTAGAGTTTAAATGTATATCAGGGCCTGGTGGTTGGTGGCTTACGCTTGCAATTCCAGCACTCAGGAGGCAGAGGCAGGAGGATTGCAAATTCAAGGTTGGCATGAGCTGCATGAAAAGTGCCAAGCTAATCTGGGATACACAGGAGACCCATATTGGTTACTTTTCCCCATTGCTGTAACAAAATATCTGACAAAAGCAACTGTGGAAGGAAGGTTTATTTTGGTTCACAGTTTGCAGATGTAGTCCATTATGGAAGGGAAGTCATGCCAGCAAGAATTTAAGGCAGCTCTGAATGTATTGTGTTTACAGTAAGGAAGCAGAGAGATGAGTGCTGCTGTTCAGTGAGCTGCCTGTTTTTTATTCAGCCTGAGACCTCATCACATAGGGATGATGCCACCAGCATTGGTTTCCTTCCCCAGACCTTTCTGGAATCCCCTTCATAGATATATTTGTAGCTGTGTTTCTCTTAAGTGAGTCCAAATTCAGTTTTAGCCACCATAAAAAAAAAAAAAAACCAAAAAACAAACAAAACAACAACAAGACAAGACAAGTAAAGGGAAACATTGAGAAAGTGTACAGGTATAGTTAGCTGGGTATATAACTGTGGTAGAATCACTTGCCCAGCATGGATAAGCCTTGGATTCCTTCTCCAGGATAGCAAAGGGGGCATGGTAGAACAGTAGAATCCCAGCACTTGGGAGGTATGGGTAGGAAGATTGAGACCTCAAGGTCATTCTTGACTCTGTAGAGAAGCTGACCTGGGTTATGTGGGATCCTGTCTGAAAACCCAAAAAGGAAAAATATGAAACAAGCCATGTAGTGTAAACATTGCATTCCAATGAAGCTTTCTGTGATGATGGGAATGTTTGTATCTGTTCAGTTTGATTGCTATCAAATACACGTGCCTACTGGCCCCTTGGAATGTGACTAGTGTGCCCAAGTGACTGGATTTTAAATTATATTTAGTTTTGATTAAATTGCTTTGAACTTTTTTTTTTTTCTTGTGGGGGGGTGGTTTGAGACAGGGTTTCTCTGTGACTTTGGAGGCTTTCCTGGAACTAGCTCATGTAAACCAGGCTGGTCTCGAACTCACAGAGATCCATCCGCCTGCCTCTGCCTCCCGAGTGCTGGGATTAAAGGTGTGCGCCACCACCGCCCAGCAAGTTGCTTTAAACTTTTAAATAAATTTTTAAATAGGCACTTTAACTAATGACTACTATATGAAAGTTAGAGTATTAAAACACTCTTTTGGTTTGATTTTTCAAAACAGGGTTTCTCTGTGTAACAACTGTGGCTGTTCTGGAACTCACTTCGTAGACAAGGCTGGCCTCAAACTCACAAAGATCCACCTGCTCCTGCTTCCCAAGTGCTGGGACTAAAGGCCTGTGTCACCACCACCTGGCCCTAAAGTGCTCTATAAAAGGATTCCCTTGGCTACATTCTCAGACCTCTAGGGGAAGATTAGAGTTCCTTTCACTTGTCATGCCATTCTATTTCTCTGTAAGGGGACCCTTGAAATGGTTCACTGTTCTAGGTAGTGGAGATTTTAGTTGAAGAACTAAAAGTATTCTAAGGTCAGTTGACTAGGGCAGGTACTAAGTTCTTGGTTCTCAGGCACACAAAGTTTATGAGGATTTTGTGTGATAGTTGTGCGATAGTAGAAAGGCCTTACACCTGCTCTACCTGTTGCAGTGGACACTAACACAAGTGCTGTTGAATAACTGAAATGTTACCAGAGTGACTACAGAGTTTTGAATTTAAGTGTGAATGGTCACATGGCTCAGTGCTGTTATATTGGCCAGGACTTTGGAATTATGGTGTGCAAGTTTTTCTGCTGTGTAGTCTCCGTAGACTTTTTGAAATTCATGTATACTCTAAACATTTTTAGACAGTAAAAATTTAGATCAGGAGCTGGAGAAATGGCTCAGCAATTAATTAGGAACATTTGTTTCTATTAACAAAAGACCTTGGTTTAGTTCCCAGCAACCTCATGGTAGCTCACAGCTATTCATAGCTCCAGTTCCAGGCTATTTGATACCCTCTTCTAACCTCCATGGGCACTGGATAAGAATATGGTTTACATAGATACATATGGGTAGCATTCATACACATAAGATAAGATGAAATAAATCTAAAAACATTTAAAATTTTTAAAGGAAATTATTAGAAACTTAAAATACTAAGCCTGTTTGGGTTGAATAAGACGAAGATGACTGAAATTTATGAAAAATGTGCTCTGAAACTGAAGAATCCTTGTAATATTCTTATTGGTAGATATATTGAGGAAGAATATTCTAGTTACATTTGAAAGAAGCAGTGTCTTAAACCTATTGTCACTTTGGTCATTCCAAATTCAGAGACCAAATTTTATTCCTAAAAATAAACAATGGTTTGACACTAATCCCTAAGGTTTTTAGGTCCCTGATCGATCAGCAGAGGAAAGCTCTGAGTAGCTTTTGGATATCTTTCTTGCCTGATAACAGTGGGACTCGATTCTCGAGAGCCAGTGTTTCTTTAAGTAATGTCTGAAATAAAGACCTTAAGTTTTCATTATTTACAGTAAGTGTTTGAGAAGTATAGTGGTGTGCCTTTACCTTAAAGGAATTATACACTGAAGAACCAGTTACTGGGCAGTAAAGTGTGTACAGCTGTGTTGGCAATGATACTAAGCTCGTGTGGTGCTTAATTGGGCAGAAGGCAGCTGATGAGTTTCATGGTGCTCAGGAGCAGAGTAACCTGGATTCTTCTAAACAGTGGAATTGTCATAGTTCCATCCTCCCTCCTCCCAGCAGGGTTTCTCTGTGTAACAGCAACAACCTTATCTGTCCTTGAACCTCACTTTTCGACCAGGCTGGCCTTAAACTCAGAGATCTAACTCCCTCTGCCTGCTGAGTGCTAGGATTAAAGGTGTGTGACGCCACTGCCTGGCTATGTTAGAAAATTTTTAAGTGATTATTTAAAAAGCAGTGCCTTTTAATTAAAGAACAATTTTCTGTGTTAGTACATGGCCTGTGATTTAGGATCTGTGAATGATTGCTTCATAGTGTTGTAAAGAAGCATCTGAAAGAGTAAACTGGTAATTTCATGAGGGCATTTGAGTGAATGCACCAATTCTAGGAAACATTTTTGATGATTAGCGTAATTTTCTAGTATTGAACTGTGTAAATATCTATGATTGCATTTCATAAAATTGATTTTAAGGAAACCTAGAGTTATACATCTTTATTTGACTACAACCCACAAAGCGAATATATTTTCTTTTGGGGACTAGTACTCACATTACTATCACATGTACATACATATAATAGAAATAAGTTTTACAAAATAAAACTTACACTATATAGTTTACACTATATAGTGCTACATTGAGCATATACCACAGACTGTTCTAAGTGCCTTACAAACATTAACTTGCTGACACCATGTGCACTTTCCTCCGATAGGTTCTGTCCTATTGGAACATAGGCAGACCAGCTTCAGAGACTCTTTAATAACTATGAATATGGAAACATCTAACAGAGGCGGAACCTTCTCCTGCTATGCCCTCTTTGTTGTCCCCTGGTGTCACACTGCTTTTCTTTTTCCCCAGTTTTTGCCAATACTGCTTCTCCTGGTAACCCAACCTGAGGCACTGCTCAACCATCCTATCTGTAGCACTGTGCTAGGTCTCCAGACATTTTACACCTACAACTGGTATGAGGAAAATGAGAGGAAGGAGGATACAGGCATCTCAGGGTCATGTTGTCCCCACATGGAGTATACTCTGGAGAAGGCAGAATAGAAGAGCTGGAGGGACAGGGCAAGGGAAGACAGCTTAGAATTCATCAAAGGGATGAGCCCTTTCCTCCATGTTCCATACCTCCAACCTTTACATTTGGGGATCTGCCTGACTTCCTGTCTGTTTGTGCTTCTCATTAACCAGCATGTTACATTAGCAACTCTGTGGCTGTGCTTCTTTGCTCTCTTGCACATTGATAGAACAGCCTTTGCCTGGGAAAGTCTGCAGCAGCAGGGATCCATTTGAGGGATCATGGAGTAGCCCAGAGATACTTTGAGGTCTCCCCGATAAAGGTTGCTATACCCTGGCACTGGCCCAGGACACCACCTGTTACTCTGTGTACACAGGCTCAGCCTGGCCTTCTTCATATGCCCGTTGCTTGCATCCATTCTTTTAACTTAAGGTACCCCTGTTCAACTGTCTTACTAGCCACCCTCTTGAAGCACTAGGACCTCCCCTCCCTTCCCCTGTCTACCCCTTCTTGTTCTGTCTTGGGCAAGGAGGCAAGGTTTTGCTTTGTAGCTCAGACTGGCTAGAACTCGCCTCTCGTCCCATCCTACAGTTTTATACAAAAGGACTGAGCTGAGCTATAATCCCAGCACTTGGGAATAGAGTTGAGATGATCACCCTGGGCTATAAGACACAAGACCCTGTATCACCACCACCTTGCTCTCCCCCCACCCCCTCAAAAATAGACCTGGAAGATACAGAGGTGGGACCAACATTTTTTTTTTTAATGTGCAGTAGTGTTTTGCCATGGGAAGTTTTGGGTCCCCTGAAACTGGAGTTACAGACAGTTGTGAGCTGCCATATGGGTGCTGGGAGTTGAACTCAGGTCCTGGAAGAACATTCAGTGTTCCTTAAGTACTGAGCTATCTCTTCTGCCCCTGAGACCAACATTTTCCATTTTGCTCTTTTTGAAAATTTTATTACATTTAGTGTGTGTGTGTGTGTGTGTGTGTGTGTGTGTGTGTGTGTGTGTGTGTGTGTGTTCTTGGGTGTGCAAGGGCCATGACACATGTGCAAGTCAGCACACAGCAGTGTCTGGGAGTTGGTCATCTCCTTTTATCAGTGTGAATCCCAGAGATTGAGCTCAGGTCAGACAGGCCTGGTGGCAAGCCCCCTCACACACTCAGCCATCTTGATAGCCTTGTGCTCTTGCTAAAAGTTTTTATTTATATTTAAAATTGTTTATTTTGTATGTTTGGGCATTTTGCCTGCATATATATGTATATGTATTCTGTTCATCACATGTGTGCAGGTGCCTATGGTTTCAGGGATCAAACTTAGATCAGCAAACAAGTGTTTTTACCTGCCTGCTGATCCATTATTTGTCCACACTGTGCTTGCTCTTCTAGAGTTATTACAACATAGTATGAAGTCCCAGATTCTCCAATGGAACACTTGATGGAGTGAAGGGCCAAGGGAAGTAGTAGTAAGAAGAAAGGAGACTGGTGACAAACTGGAGGTCAGGTGATATACAGGAAATGGGCTTTTATCCCCATTTTATAGCAGTCACTGGCAGTCATATCAACAGAAAGGGTAAGAGTGGAGGCATGGAGTTGATTTTGAAGTTATCCTTTCAGTGAGTTAGGCAAATGGTAAGAGCAGTGGCAGTGGAAGCTTGGGAGAAGAGAACAGATTTCATACCTGGCACAGTTGTTGAGGGGTTTGTTGTTCTAGAACTGCCTGTCTACTTCTGCCAGTTCTTTGCTATGGTCACAGATGACCTTCATGGGACTTCATGAAGTTCATGAACTTCATGTCTAAGTTTTAGGCCTCATTACTCACAACCCAGTGAGATAGAAATAGAACACCATGTTTGGACAGTCCTGCCCTAGAAGATACATTCATTCCCCCCCCCCCCCCACAGGGTTTCTCTGTGGCTTTGGAGCCTGTCCTGAAACTCACTCTGTAGACCAGGCTGGCCTCAAATTCACAGAGATCCTCCTGTGGCTGGCTGCCCTCCGAGTGCTGGGACTAAAGGTTTGCATCACCACCGCCTGGAGGAAGATACTTTCTTCTAGCCTCCAGTCTGTCCAGTATGGACAGATGTGGACAGAAGATTGATTATCCTACTTTTTTTTTTTTTTTAAACCATAGGGTAAGAGCTAAATTCACATCTAAGATTTCAGTTTAAAAACATTTAAACTATTTTGAGGCAAGATAGTTCTGACAGGCCTAGTGCTCACTAGGTGGATTAGGTCAAACTTGAAGTCTCAACAATTCTCCTGTATCTATCTACCTCTGGGGTGCTCAGATTATAAGAGGGTGTCACCAGACTGGTTTAGAACAGCAGTTCTCAACCTGTAGGTCATGAACCCCTTTTCACAGAGGTTACATATCAGATATCCTGCATATCAGGATATTTGTATTACAATTCATAATAGTAGCAAAATTACAGTTATGAAGTAGCAATGAAAATAATTTTATGGTTGGGGTCACCACAACATGAGGAACTGTATTAAAGGGTCACAGCATTAGAAAGATTGAGAACCACTGCATTAGCTGTGTTTTACCCTTGTAGGAAAGGCACACACACCCCACCCCCGCTGCTGTGAATTCCGTGTTTAGAAAATGAAATAAAATGGAAAGGAGTTTCAGAAATAACTAACAAGTACTATTAGTGAATGCATTAGTTTTATTTGTTATATTTGAGGCAGGATCTCGCTATGTAGCTCTAGCTGTCTTGGGACTCACTTCCTAGACTAGGCTGGTCTCAAATTTAGAGATTCGCTTGGTTCTGTTTCCAGAGTGCTGGGATTAGAGACATGCACCACCAAACCTGGAAGTGCTTTAGATTTTAAACAGTTTTTAGGGTCACAGGAATAAGGACATACTCCTTAATTTTATCACTGTAGGATGACTTTATATACCATGCTCTATCTATTCTGCCTACTTCTTGTCTTTGCAGAAACTTATATATGGTTTCTTGGTTAAAATGGTTTCTTAATGAGCCAGTGCCTCTTATGCATCATATGCCACAGTTATCTGGAGTTTGTAATCTGTGCTGAACCTTCCCACTATTCTTAATACTAGGTGAAAGATATCTGCACTTGGAAAAAGACGTATTGAAATCATTGAAATTTGTAGTTTAGAGAGTCCTTGAGAACCTGTGGAAATACTTCGTTTTTCTTGGCACTGAGTGTTACCTTTTCACTTAGGATGTGGGCCTTAGTGAAATAATATGTCTGTATCTTTTTCTCAGATATTCTAGGAATAGCAGTCACCATTTCAGTTTTCTGTATGTGTTCTTAGCTCTGTTAATGAATATAATATTTTGAGCTAGCAAAAACTGATTAAGGATAATTGATAGAGTAGATAGGAAGTTGTTTACTTCTGTGTTTTCTAGTTGTAGTTCCTCAGTCTTGTGAGACTCCTTGATTGTAATAGCTCAAACTTCTGAAATTCACAGTACTTTTTCTTTAGATTACTTCATTTATTCAAACAAGCCAATTATGTTTGTAAGTGATATTAATAAAACCAAAATAAAAGTTCATATCAGTAAAAAGCTGCTTTTTATTATTTATTTAATTTATAAGTATTTTTTTCTCCTTGGAAAGATTGGGTTGTGATTTACAAAGAAGAAAGTGTTAGTCCTGGTCAACCTTGTATGTGGTATCTGAATGCCTAACAAACAATCTTAAAGAATTTTTATTTACTCACCCACCAAAGATTTATGGAGCCATTTTTATATGCCAGGTTTTGAAGACACTGGGAATATATCAATGAACAAAAAGAAAAAGATAAACTTTTTTTTTTTTTTTAAATACAGTATCTCTAGCTCAAGCTGCCCTCACTATGTATGTAACTCACTATGTAACTGATGGTAGAACTTCTGGTTGGCCCATCTGCATCTCTTAAATTCTGAGATTACAAGTCTGTCACCACATCTGGTTACAAAACTGATTTTCAAAAACAAACCACAGATCCTATATTGTAATAGAAAATGATGATAATTTTGTTCTTGCAGTGATGGGGATTGAGCCTAAAGCCTTGCATATGCTAGGTAGGCACTCTATCATGGTCCCACGTACTTTAGTCCTGAGAAAATAGGTATTTTAAAACGGCTAATTCAAACCAAATGGTTTACTCCTGTAATTCCACTACCTGACAGTAGGAGGCAGAAGAGTTTGAGCCCAGCTTGGCTACACAGTGGAGCCTTATTTCAAAAAAAAACAAGTAAGAACAATCAATACAGGACAGAAGCTCCTCAGATGTGATATTTCTGTTAGTGGCTTCAGTTTGAACACCATACCTTGCACTTTTACATAAAGAATAGGTCAGTTGGCTTTTGTTTTTTGAGAATGGTTTTCATGCTTTTTAATTCTTTGCATTGTATGCATCCAGGTGACACTGAGATTTGCCTCACTGAGCAGCCAAGTGCTGTGTTATTGTTCTGCCAGTGACTAGCTCAGAGCACCCACCTCCTCTTGATGCACGTGCTATGTATGCAGTGTCCAGTCTTGAGCCAAAACAGGTAATTTCCTTCTCTTCCTCAAATTAGGAAACAGTGGGCTTTGAGAAGTCAGGGTTGTGCCCATTTTAGAAAAAGATAAAACGTTGGTTTCCGTTTATATAAGTAATGTATCCATAGTTTAGTAGACTACTAAACTAAGAAAAAAAAAGAAGTTTTAGTTTCTTTACTATAGCATAGCCACACATTCCTAAAATGTTTATTTTTCAACAAAATTGGTAAACCTACTTTTAATTTCAGTATATTTTCATGTATCAAATACAAGAATTCCAGGCTAGAAAGATGGCTCAGTGGTTAAGCGCACTGGCTGTTACTCCAGCGGACCCAGGGTGAATTCCCAGTAGCCATATGGCGGTTCACAAATGTCTGTAACCTCAGTTACAGGGACCAGACACCATCACACAGGCATACATGTAAGGCAAAACACAAATGAAAATAAATAAATTATTAAAAATTGAAAAACTCCAGAACAAGAATGTGATAGCTTTATTCTATCAAACTCCAAGAATATATATGGGTGAATCATCTACATCTGAAAAAAAATTTTTTTTATTTTCAAGACAGGGTTTCTCTATGTGGCTCTGGCAGTCCTGGAACTTACTCTATAGACCATGCTGGCAGCCTCCACCTCATAGAGATCCCCCTACCTCTGCCTCCTGAGTGCTGGGATTAAAGATGTATACCTCTATCTCCTGGCTTATTTATGTACCTTATTTCACCATTTGTGATGAGTTTTCCTTCATGTTTGCTTCTTGTGGCTTAATTCACTGGGTAGGGAGTTATAGGAGTACTTTTCCCTTTTTGTTTATATGTTAGTGTGTTAATTATATGTTACTTATATTCATACTAAGCCTACAGATTGATGGGATTAATTAGCTAACAAAGCTAGATGTTTGTGAAATTTGATTTTGGGTAAAATATATTTACATAGCAATGTCACAGACCCTCATCTAGTATGAAGTCCTTTTGTGTGTTGAACTTATATGTCATCAAACAAATTATCTTAAAGGAGTCTTTTCAGTACTAAGGTGGGAGAAAATAAAGGTAGCATTTCTATAGCATGCTGGTGTGGGTTAGTTGAAACTCTTGCCCTCCCCCTTGTCTCTCTTGCATGACTCTTGTTTTACTCTTTTGTTTTTTGAGACAGCGGTTCTTTGTGTATCCCTGGCTGTCCTGGAAATCACCCTGTAGACCAAGCTGGCCTCAAAATCACAGATCCACCTGCTCTGCCTCTCAGATTAAAGGTGTGTGTGCCACCACCTCCTGGCAACTCTTTAACCCCTGAGCCATCTCTCCAGCCCCCTATCCTGGCAACGCTTGATGTTGATTGCTATAGTAAGGTTCTTTTTGTAGAGATGAAGGGGTGTTGAAATAGAATCTTTTTATGTAGTCCTGGCTGGCCTAGAACTTGGAACCATTCTCCAAGTGCTGGGGTCACTCCTGTCAGTGAGGTTCAGTTGAAGGTGTCTTTCACACTTTATTCTTACTGTGTGCCTTTGCTAAAACACTTTAATTTACTTGAGTTTACCTTTGCTTATAAGCTCCTTAGTATACACACATTGCAGCTCTATCATCTTGTAACAGTTATACTAGCTAACATGTGTTGAATAAAAGCAATTAGCTACATTGCTTTAAAGGCTCTACTTCTCATCTAATGCTCACAAGAAATCTATGATGAAGTCCTGTCTTCAACTCTGCTTTACAGGTGGAGAAATTAAGGCATGAAGATTAATTTGGCTAATGCCACAAATGCTAGCAGGTGGCAACAATAGAATAAGCATTCTCACTCCAGATCCTGTGTTTATAACAACTTGGTTTATTTCCTCCTACAAATCAACAGCCCACTTTCGTTAAATTTTGACAAGTGCAGTAATGTTTTTGGAGCATAAAGTATAAATGTAATACCCAAACCATATAGTATATCCAGATGGACACACCACTGTGCTTACATATTTTTTCTTTTTCTCTTTTCTGTCCCCGCCCCCCAATAGGGAATGTCTCATTTATCCCAGGCTGGCCTCATACTCAGTATGTGGCTGAGGATGACCTTGAACTGCTGATTTTCCTGTCTCTTCTCTAATTCGGGGATTATAGGCATTTGCCACCATGCCTCATTTAAGTAGTGCTGGGGATCAGACCCAGGACTACATGCATGCTAGGCGAGCATTCTACCAACTGAGCTACATCTTTAGTCCTCTTAGTATTATTTTTTTTCCATGCATGCGTGCCTGCCTGAAATTAAACCCAGGTCCTTTTATACACTGGGCAAGTGCCTTTATTTCTCATTGAATTATTTTTCATCATTCAGATTTATGGAATCTTACAGCCTGCTATATTCTTATGTTATGATGCTAAATGTATCTCAGTTGAAATTATGTATTGATTCCAAATAATGTTGTGTACCTGAACAGGGAAGTACAGTTACAGTTACTCTCTAGAGTCATTTGGGTTTGAGCCCCTCAAAAATTCTTGTAAAATGAAAACTGGCACCACATCACTAGGGAGTGTTTGACTCTAAGATTGCTGTTTGCAAATCTCTGTCATGGTGAAACCTATGAAGATTAAATGTGGCAATATACTGCTTGCTACATTAAACATCCATTTACAGTGAGACATATATCAACGCAGATATGTCCAAGGCAGAAGCCTTAACAAAAGGGGCTAGGTTTCACCTGTTCCATGAAAAGTGGAAGGTCGAATGTACCATTACATCTGAGTTTTCTCATCACCTATGCTTTTAAATTATCAGCCTAAAAAATAGATTTTATTGTGAGTGTTTGGCCTGCACATAAACTTAAGTCCATCATATGCATGCATTGCTAGAGGAGTCCAGAAACGTGGTGAGAGCTCCTGGAATTGGAGTTAAAGACAATTGTGAATGGCCATGTGGATGCTGGGAATTGAACTTTGATCCTCTTGAAAAGCAACCAATGTTCTTAACTGCTAAGCCATCTTCCCAGGCCCCCATAAACCTTTTATTCCTAGCTACATTCTTATCAATATCATCATAACTTTGAACTGTATCATACTCCTTATATGTGTCAAAACTCATGGTGAACAAGTTTTAGATTACAAAAGAGGTTTCACTCAACAACAAACACAATTCTGCTTTGGAAGTTTTAAGAAGAGTTTAAAAATGTGGAACTAAAATGAAAGCCTTTATTGTAGAAGATTCATTGTTATTCATTCACATCTTCATCTTGATGATGGTGCTTCTTAGGCTGTCAACTCCTTAAAGGAGCCTGAATTACAGCAGAAGAAACATCTACAAGCTACAATTACTTTTTGATTATAAAAACAGGTAAGTCTGATGCTTACTTGCTAAAGGATGTTATAGACTATGGCCATCTCATGTGCTTTCTATTATTTGCTATATGAATAAATGGTTGGGGACTTGTCTCCTTAGAGATTACAATGGTGATGAGATGAACTGTAATGAGTACAAGTTGTGTTCCACACAATGACACTTTGTCAACATTGGAGGTGTACACAAAGGCAGTCCTATAAGTCCCATTATAATGGAGCCAAAAATTTGTTGTCATTTAGCCAAGTCTTTGTAGCCATCCTTATGTCCTATGATAAAACATTACTCAGCATGTTGTGATACTGGTAGAACAAACCTACTCTGTTGCCAATCCATCAAAGTATAGGGCAGCCTTTTCTCTCTGTTGCTTTGATAAACATGGTCAAAAGCAATTTGAGGAGAAAAGGGTTTTGTAGTGAGATATCCACCCTGCCCACACCTGTAGCACTGACCATGCCTGTTTGGGTGTGGTCACAGGTGTGGCCATGAAGGAGGGTAGGACTAGCTCAGGTCCCTGACCTGAGGGCTCCCTTGCTTTTGGTTGGGTCACAGAAGAGCAGTCTGTGTGGGTCCTTAGAGCGGCCACCAACGGAGGCCATCTGCTTCTTGTGTAGGAGACTTCTCCCTGAAATAAATTATATTGAATATTTGCACCTAGTCCCGTGAATCAGTATCTGTGTTGCTGCAGGGTTTATTTCATCTATCAATTTCATGATGGATTACAATCCATCATGAAGAGAAGTCAGGGCCTAAACTCATTTAGGACTCTGAAGACAAGACCCGAAGCAGAGACCATGGAGGAGCACTGCTAACTGGCTTGCTCCCTCTGGCTTGGTCAGCTTGCTTTATTATACCACCCAGGACCACCTGCCCGGGTATGGCACAGACCATAGTGGGCTGGGCCTTTCCACATCAATCAAGAAATTGCTCCATAGACATGCCCACAAAGCCAATCTGATAGAAACATTTTTTTTTTTCAGTTTAGGTTGCCTCTTGCCAGATGACCTTAACTTGTGTCAAGTTGACAATGAAATAAATAAATAAATAAATAAATAAATAAATAAACAAACAAACAAGCAGGGGAGGCTGATACAGGAGGATTTCTGTGAATTTCAGGGTAGTCTGAGTTACAGAGTGAGACTGTCTTACAAAACAAAACAGGCACAACAAAAAAGATACCACACAGTCCCACGTTTAAGTACGGACAATGCATAATACTTGAATATGATAGTGGGTGTGCTACTGGTAATTTAGGTGTGTATGTTACAATCATTTTATAGTGTATTAACTTAAAGTCATTACTGTAAGACAGAATGCCTCATTATACTGACTGCCCCCTCAAGTGCCATGATAGACCCATGCCCATTAGGTTTGGGTAAGTACACTATATTTCTGCTCCAGACAAAACTGTCTAACAATACAATTCCCCCCCCCCAACCCCCAGATGGAATCTTATGTAACTCAGGCTGGTTTGAAACTTACTATGCAATTGATTGAAGATGACCTTGAATGAATGATGCTTCTGCCCCCACTTCCCAGTGCTGGGGTTACAGAGGTGTACCCATCATGTCCTCCAGCTTTTAAATAGTTAGGTTGCCCCAAGGCAGAAACTTAGAGTAGATGTATAACTTGCTTTTCTATTATGCTTTCATAAAAATGGTAAGAGAGCTCTTCCCCTCGTGCAGTTATGGTTTATAGTTTATACCATATAAATGCAAAAAAAAACCAAAAAACCCACCCATTTTTAGAACTGGTTAAATCTTGATTTAATGTTTAGGCCTAGAAGCCTTTTGTTTGTTTGTTTGTTTCTTTCTTTAAATTGTGTGTGTGTGTTGCCTACATGTATGTCTGCATCATGTATGTGCTGGTTGCCTTCAGAGGTCAGAAGAGGATATTAGATCTTCTGGGACTGGAATTATAGTCAGTTGAGAACACTATATGATGGGCTAGGAATTGAATTTGGGTTCTTTAAAAGATTGTCCAGTGCTCTTAACTGTAGAGCCATCTCTGTAGCCATGGGACAGATGTCTTGAGGAAGGAGTCTGGTATCTTAAGTTTTTTAGGTGAGCTTTTATGGATGTCAGGGTTGATTTCATAAATACATAAACTTACTAATAGAAACACTTACTGTAGGTTGTCTTTGCATGTTAGATGGTAGTTTCCAGTAAGAAAACAAGTACAGTTGGTAGTAGTGGTGGCACATGTCTTTAATCCCAGCACTCAGGAGGCAGAGGGCAGCCTGGTCTGTAGGAGTTCCAGGTTATCCAGGGCTATATTCTCGAAGGAAGAAAGAGAAAGAAAATAAGTACATAATGAGATAATTACATGGATAGCATATGAAAGAGATTAAGTGGCCTACTATTAGGTTCATATTTTAAAAACGATTATTGGGTGTGCCCCACAAAGTGCATGTGGGTGTCAGTACAGCTTTGTGCAATTGCTTCATTCTGTCTACCTTTTATGGGTTCTGTGGATGGAACTCAGGTGGCCAGGCTTGTTCAGCCAAGCATCTTTACCTGCCCAGCCTTCTCATTAACCCAGTGGTTTCACTTTAAAACTTTGAGTAGAGGCTACTTTTGTATTTCAGCAGCAAGGTAATGTTACTACAATAAAAGCTGGTCAGGATTTTTCTTGTTGTTTGGGCTTTTGTTGTTAGGAGAGTGGCCTTAATTTGGCGGCATGATTGTGGAATAGTTACTTCATAATATGAAATGTTTGTATGGGGACTTACGTTTTGAATATTTTGTTGTTTATGTGCATGTGTCTGAGGAGGTCAGATGGGTGTCTGATCCCCCTGAAGCTGGAGTTACGTTATTGTGAGCTTCTTGGTGTAGATGCTGAAAATGGAACTCTGGTCTCAAGACCCACACATGTTCCTAACTGCTGAGCCATTTCTTCAGTCCCTATGGAGACTTTTAAAAGGGGAGGAATGTTTCCCTCTGCTGTGCTAGAAGTACTTTTGTGAGTGTGCTTCCCCCTCATTATCACCTGTTAGTAAATTAATGACAATTTTAATGTTACCTCAATACCACTGGAGTCAGAGCCCCAAAGTGAGAAGTATTGAGAAAACAAACACCAGCTGCTATTCTGACGTAGCAGCTTTAGAGGACTGCTTTTCCTGGAGTGCCAGCCTGTATGGACATCCCACCCTGTTTAACATTCCCTTCCAAGGTAGACTCCCTTCTAAGTGCTTTCCTAGCATGCTTGAGGGGCCATTCCCAGTCTAGTATATATAGCATTTGCCAAGCTTTTCCATAGTACCTGCCAATTTTGTTGGAGTTCTTTAGTTTTGTTTTGAGCTGGGGTCTTGGGTAGCCTAGGCTGACTTGTATTACCAGAATGAATTTTAAAATATTGCTTATATTGCTACGTCAGAAAAAAGAATTGTTGCTTATCACATAGAAAAAAAGTACCTTAAAAAAAAAAAGTAAGTAAAATGACTGAGTTCGAGACCAGCCTGGTCTACAAGAGCTAGTTCCAGGACAGCCTCCAAAGCCACAGAGAAACCCTGTCTCGAACTGACCCCCCCCCAAAAAAAATAAAATGAGATCTTTGTACATTCTTTTTGTTATTGTGATAAAGTCTGGCTATATAGCCCAGGAAAGCCCAGAATTTTTATCCTCCTGCCTCTACAGTGCTAGAATTACAAGTGTGCTCCACCACATTTAGGATACTTTTTTTTTTTTACTTAAATAATTTATTAAAATGAATTGAGAAACCAAGTAATAAGTGACTTTTTTTTTCTGAATCAGTCACTGTTCTCTCTTGTTTTTATTTGTTTGTTTATTGTGAGCTTTACTGAAATTTTCTTAAAAAAAAAAAAAAAAACAACCAGGAATTCTGGGTGCTGTGTAGCATGCCTTTGGCTCCAGCTTGTGAGACACCAAGGTGAAGAAATCTCTTGACTTTAGGTTTAGTTCAGCCTTGGCAACATAGTAAGACTTCGGCTCTGAGAGGATTACACTCAGGTCACCATGTTTGGTGGTAACCTCTTGCTGGCCCTGGTTGTGCCAGTCCTTAGAATCTCTTCTGAAGCCTGTCATACAAATTAAGTCTACTTACCTTAGACTTCCTAACACATCCTATGTCTTTATAGAAAAATAGCCTGTGTGCTGTATGTAGCACAGCAGCTTTGAACCAGAGGTATTGTGGTGAATGATAAGAAATCCATAAGGTTAGGATAACTTTTAATAGATAAACACCAGCTAACAGTAGCCAGAGCGTGCCAAAGCAGTCAGGCGAGAGAGCTCCCATGTGCCTTGTCTGTCCCTTAAAAACCTCTCCCACTTCACCCTGACATCACCTTGACCACACCCTGACTGGCGTGGTCCATCACACCTGTAGCCAGGCCTTAGGAGTGTGGTTACGGTGTCTGCCTACACAGAGGTATGTGGGCTCTTCAGAGATGGAGTGAAGTTTGTGATGTGCATTTTCCTCAGGAGGGTATCCATGATCTGATAGGCTAAGAAATTTCTCCTGGTTAGAAAAAGGTTTAGAATTAGAAGGTTTTTACTTGCCAAAACTTGTTCTATAGAAGAGGGGGGGGGGTGGTGACACAAATTTCTTACATTATTAGTTCTTTTTTCTTTTTTTTTAAGACAGGGTTTCTCTTTTGTAACAGCCCTAGCTGTCCTGGAACTAGCTCTGTAGGCCATGTTGGCCTTGAACTCACAGAGATCCACCTGTCTCTGCTTCCTGAGTGCTGGGATTAAAGATGTACACCACCACCGCTTGGCTTGTTGTTTGTTTTTAAGGAATTTAGTCAATTGGGAAGTCAGTTTGCTAGATATTAATGTACAGAAAACCCAGTGTGATAAATACTAAGATTTTTTGCTCAGATGGTTTTGTTTGAAGGTACTTTCTAACCAAAATTTGCAATTGTATGTCAAAAGATATGATTGCAAATTTATGCTTTTATTTTGTTTTTCTTTTTTTTTTTCTTTCTTTTTTTTTGAGACAGATCGCTATATTTATTTAGCTCTGGCTGTCTTGGAATTCTATGTAGACCAGGCTGGCCTGGAATTTACAGAGATCCTCCTACCTCTAACTCCCAGTGTTGGGATTACAAGCGTGTGTCACCTGCTGTTAGCATGTTAGGCAAGCACTCTACAACTGAGTTACACCCCCAGCCCCTATATGAGAGAGAGAGAGAGAGAGAGAGAGAGAGAGAGAGAGAGAGAGAGAGAAAGAGAAAGAGAGAAAGAATGAATATGTGAGCGTGTGCTTAAGATTGAACCCAGGGCCTTATACTTGCTAGGCAAGTATTTCACTGAGCTGTGTCCTTAGACCTTTTGAGTTTTTATTAAACTTGGTGTTTCGTTGCCGTAGGGGTCACTAGTAGTAATTGTAATAGGAGTTTAAAGGAAAAAGATCTATTTTACAGAGACTACTCATTTACTTTAGCCGGAGGTATTTGTTTGGTGGGGTGGTTTTCCACAGACATGGTCTCAATGTATGCCAGGCTGGCCTTGGACTTGCAGCAGTCTTTCTGCCTTGCATGCTGGGATTATAGATGTGGACTGCCATGCCCAGTTTGAAGTGTTATTTTGACACTTCTATACATTTTCATCATGTGAGTGACAATTTTGGGTTTGTCATGTTCAGTTGGCCGTTGGGTATGCTTAGTACGGCCAGTTTGACAACTACATTTGAAAAGCTGTGTATTGTTTGTTTTTTTATAACATTGTTTCCTGCTATTATAACTAAGCTGTCCTCCCTGCAGGTTCACTTTATTTTTCATCTGACATCTTAGCCCAATGAAGCCAGTGTTTTCTAAACAGCAGCATGTTTATACGGCTGTTATGACTTATTTCTGCTCCTCCTTACTGTATGCTCTGTTCCACCTGCTTTCAGCTCTGTTAGAACAGTGGTTTTTGTCATGGTGATGATTTTACTGTATGAAGTGGGTAAAGTACGGAGCCACTAGCAGAATCCTTGGCCTGTGCCTAAATGAGCTAGCTAGTTCTCCTCCTGTGTTCCCAAACCAGGGAGGAACTAGCTTTTCCCACTTCGGAATGCAAGCAGGGATTAGAGGACACTGAAGTGAAAAACCTCAGTCTCGCCCTGAGTAACTTAATAATGTCAGGAAGGGCTTTGAAACCACTGGCCCTGCTTGTAGATCTTATTTTCCAAGCCTATCATTATTTTATTTGCCCTTTTCTGAACTCTACAATTTCCCTCTCTTGTAGCTGGTTCGATGCCCAGACCTGAATGCTGTGCTCCAGCTGTGGCCTCACCGGTGCTGAATAGAGAGGAAGAGCCACCTTCATAGCTTACATGTGATTCCTCTGCTTATACAACCCAATACTGGATTTACTTACTTTGGCAAGATAGCTGCATTGTGCACTGTATTTAATGTTACGTGTACTGTAACCCTGGGTCTTTCTCTGCATTGCTGCCGTCAAACCCTCAATCCTGCCAATCTAAAACTCCTGCCTTTGTTTACCTGCCCCCCTTCCCATAGACTCCCCATACATTCATCCACAATGAATGTCATCTTTTTATTCTCTGATTTCCTTTTACTTTAATCTTAAACTCTGGCAAGATTTTTCCTCTGTCCTGTAAATTGTCAGCTGTCAGCCAGCTTTTCCCCTGCTTTGGTAATGGAGCACCCACCCCTCAAGCCTTTTCTCTGGTTCTTTTCCATTTGTAGTTCTGAAACTCAAGCACTTGCTATGGTGGATTGATAAGCACTCATTCACCTGGTGTTTCTGAATCAGGTACTGGGATCAACTCTGCTTTGGCCCCCTGAAGTTACCTTGCTTAGTTCTGTTTAGATTTCCTCAACTCCTCACGACCTCTATCTGGGTGGATAGTATAGTCTTATAGCCCCTCCTCCAAGGAGGAGAGAGAAACGTGCAATCAACTTACCAGAGAGATTTCTCACAGTAAAGAGGTTAACTATTGTCTTTTCATAGAATAGCCTCAAGTTTTTAAGTTTTTCCAGTTAGAGATTAAATTGCTGTACATTTCTGAGATGAGTGAGGTAAATGAAGAAGGAAGTGAAGCAAGATTAAGTCATATTAACTAAACCGTGGCTCACCAAGAAAGCCAAATGGTGCATCATGTTGGATTTGTTTGCTGACTCAAATGGGAGCTGCAGCCTCATTTTCCTGGACTCTGGAGCATCATGATGCCTGATTTAGAGAAGATTTTAGTTGGTTTATTTAGGATTGTTGATACAGCCGCCCAGTCTTTTAATTATATGCTTTGATTAAGCATTTAGAGGATAATGTATTGTATAATCTTTTCAGTGGGTGGTAAGAATTGGAAGGTCTCCAAATGTCCTTTTTATCTATGTCTAAGCTCTCAAGTGAATCCTAGTGGGTCCTAGGGTAGCAGTTAAGCCGACGTGTGAGTCGTGCACCTCAACGCTCCACCCCCACCATCTTAGTGGATGTGCCCTGTTTAAACAGACTGTTCTTGAGTTTTTGGTGCTTATTAGATTTACAAGATACTGCTTGTGTGCATTTGTATCTTGAAGGAGAGAAAGTTGATTTGGAAATCTTCTTAAAGTCATTTCAGTACATTAGATTATTGTGGTTTTAGACATTACCAAACACTTGGTAGATACCAGCACATTGTAAATATGTGTTTCAGGTATGTACTACAACTAGGAGGTGTGCTTAGCTGTCAGAGATGCTGATTTCATTACTCACAATTACATCACCAAAAGAAATTATAAGCTCAGTTTGGTGGCCTTGAAAAATGTCTTTTCTCTGGTTCCTCCCCATGTATATTATTAAAATTTGGTGAATTTATTTTTGATCAAGAGAATAAATGTTTGCAAATATAGGGAAAAAATTGGTAGATTTGCTTGTGCCTATGTCACTTCCTCATAAGTATGGCACCTTTCTTGCAAGGGAACATTAGTTTTGTTCCTTGGCTTCCGGAGTAACCCTTGGAGACAGAGCCAGTTGACTGACTTTGGTGTTCTGGATGCTATTCTGTAGGCAGCCAGTAAGTAGTGAGAGAAGGGTATGCTTTCCATCTCCATTTATGGTCTCAGAAGGGGGAAAGGGACAGGACTGGGACTCTATTTACAGTTGTTAGGAATCAAGAGTGGTTGGGGTGTTCTTGGAGGCAGAAACTAGACATTGTAAGATAAAAATAAATTGTCAGGGGCTGTTTGCAATTCAAATTCCGATCTCTGAGGAGGGCAGAGGGTGCTGGGAAAGGGGAGTGTGTGCAAAGTCAAGTGAGATTTGCAGCTCTTGTCTCTTTCCTTTGGGAGATTTGACTATGACACACATTTTCCAAGTTTATGTTTCTAGATTTTTCTAGAAAGTTTTGTCCTATGGGGTCATGATTCTCTGTTGCAAAAAGAAAGCTGAGATGATTTTTAAAGAGTTTATGGGAAGCCTTGGTTCTCTGTAAGGTGTCATTTGAGGTAGTGGGAGAGATGCTATGGAAGGGAGATGCTTGCTTGGGGGCCAAGGCTTCAGGGTGGGTGACTGTGTCTGAGGGAGATGATCATGTCTCGTGCTTTTATTATTCTTTTTGCCTATTTGGATTTCTGGCCTCAAGGGACAGATTTAAAGAGTCTTTGTGAGAGTGTCTTGTAGATTGTCTGTCAGCTTTAGTGTAAAGATACTGCACTCTCATGGAGATGCTCTAAAGACCCGGGCTTGTTTTCATTTGGTGAGACTAGCTCATGTATTGTTTTATGGAAGGTAATCTGTCTGTTAGGAGAATCTTATAGTCTTGATAATGCTTATACATTAAGTTAGAGATAAACTAGTTTTAACAGTTAAGTTAGAGAATATTTAGGAGCCACCAGGGAAAGAGGGTTTTGTCTCTCAGAATTCCAAGTGAAACCTCATAAAGTAGAAGGGAGAAAGGGAAGCAGAGACAAGTAGAGCCTGAACGTGACTGGATTTTTAAGCTAAGACAAAGTCCTTGATTTATCTTTTGATGGTATTAAGTAAGATAGCATGAGGTATGTAACATTAAGTTTGGGAAATTGGGCTAGTCTGAAATATGTAATAGCATTAAAGACCATGAACAAGGCAATGATGTTACCCAAGTTTTGTCTTTGAGCTTACGTAATGGTATTTATTTGCTGTGTGTCTAGTGACAGAGAAAGGGTAAGAAAGATGGTTTGCTGGCCTTGTTTGTTGATTTGTTTAGCTGGCAGTTTCCGTTGGCAGACTAGTAAAATGTAGGTATTAATGTACTACTTCTTGTGTCTGATACTGGGGACAAGGACTTAGGATTTGATTTCTGTTTAAATTGTAGAAGTTTTTACCATGATAGAGTAAGTTAGTGAGGAACACAGGATCTATAAGGGTTCCGCTTTGTTAGCTACTTTGTCTAGGTAACTGTTTTCCCCTGTACTCCTTAACCAAGGGTAAGGAAGTTGTTCTTCACTTGGGGAAATTCTTCTTTCTGTCCTCCTTCCCTCACGTTTTCCAAATTCTGGGCACCATAGCAGCTCTCTCTCCTGTGGCAGGTGTGCATCCTATTGGCTGGCTGGTATTTCTTTTTTTCCTCCCCCTTACCCTTTTTTAAATGGGGGAGGGGGCATAAAATATGTGTCTGGGGTACATGCAATAATGTTGTAATGTTTCTTGTTGTTTTAATTGATAATTGCAAAATAATTGTTTGAATTATAACATGTTTGAGTAAATGCTAAATTAGTATTTTTCTAATATAATAATGAATTTGAAATCTAGCATTCCTGTAATGATGTGTCTGTGTTTGTTTGTCTGTGTCTGTCTGATAGTAATTAATATCTGTGGTCCGTATCTGGAGGAGGAAGTACAGCTTTAAAGGAATAACAAAAGACTTTGTGTCTTAGACCCTTCGCAGGTGTTACAGTCGGGTGAAAGAACATGGTGTTGGGAAAAGAAAGAGCAGTTACACATTTGAACAGTTGGAACAGGTGTTTGGTCAGGGAGGATGGGATGCTCAGCCCTGCCAGCCTGTACTTATTAACAGTAGTGGCTTGTACCAGGAGCTGGAGTCAGATGGCAGCACTATGGAGGACTATTCACAGGAGGACTGGGGAAACCACAGTCAGGATCTCCATGGCTATCCAACAGATCAGGAATTGGGTAAGAAAACCAATATGTGCAATTTTTTTTTTTCTGGTGTGTGTGTGTGTGTGTGTGTGTGTGTGTGTGTGTGTGTGTGTGTGTGTGTGTTCTTGGTATGTGCACTGGTATTTACCATCTGTGATAGCTTCTAGTGCTTTCAGCACAAGGCATATTGCTAAACTCTTTTGAATCAGCATGGGCATCCTTGGTTTAGCATCAAACAGCCAAGTAGTACTTGTTGAGTTGGGTACCACTAAGCTCCCTGAAGATAAAAAAATTCCTAATCTGAGTCATACAAGGACATTCACTGACAGAATCTTATGCAACTGAAAATACCCTGCTCTTTGTAGCACTAAGATTCCTGCCAAGAGCACTGACTCTTGGTCCAGCTATTTTAAATTTACATTTGAGTGGCCTAATTAAGAGGGTACATGTAGTTTTTGTTTGCTTGCATCTCTGTATGTCAAGTATTCCAGTTTTGACTTTCCTACTTGGGAAGTGCTGGTCAGGTTTTTAAGCTATAGACTGTGTACATCAGTAGCAAGTCATGTAATGGGTATATTAGGAATAAATGCCCTTCCCCCTCGTGAGGTGCTCAGGTGACACCTGAGAAGGTGCAGGCAGGATTGGCTGTATAAATTTGTTTCCCTTCCTCAAGGAAAAAATTAGAGAAATCTTGCCTGGTGACAGAGAAATAAAGAAAAAGGGTGGACTGTTAACATATTTTCTATGAATACTGTTATAACTTCTCTCAAATACTGGAAGGGAAAAAGATAGAGGCTCTCAAATTGTTAAGATTATCAGCTGTATGTAAGAAAATGAAGATGGGAAGAATAAGAATAGATGCTAAATGACCTTGCCTTTCAATCTTGTGAGAATAATAAGGTGTAAACTACAGTGTCTCCTAACCCTGCTTGCTATAGAGAGTTAAATCACCCAGACCTTGGGAAACAAATAACATGCAGAATATGCTGATCCTCGTATTTGGGGGATAATTACTTACCCTGTAAAACCTACGTAGAAAACCTAAATAGAGGAGAACCATTTTCATTCTTGTTCTTTTAAAATCATGCTTGCAGTGAAATTAAGCTTTAAGCTCTTTGCTTGAAATCCACTGGTGACCTTGAAGAATTTTATACTTGGGGAGCCTGGTTTCTGATCTTGCATATAAATGTTCGCATCTCATTATATAAAGTTATATTTTAAAGTCAGGTACAGGGCAGTAAATAGAGCTACTTATCCACATAAATGTGTGCCACCACTCATGAAAATATAATTTGTTCCAAAATTCTTTGTTTTTCAGATGAAATGCCAGTTTCAAAGAGAACATTAAAAATAAAACAAGAATCTTCTGAGGAAGCACAGTAAGTAGATGCTTCTTTTTTGCATAAGTGTGTCTAAGTTTAGTGACCCGGGGGGATCACGGGTACCTAGGCATGACAGAGCAACTCCAGCCTTACCACCATGGAAGCATGTCTGTTCATCCTTTACTCTACCACTGGGGACCTGAAATGCTGAATTTTATATACAGGAAGAAGAACCAAGTGTTACATGAAAATATGTGTTTCCCTAAAGTGGAATGGCAATACGGAGTCAGGTCTAGATATAAAGGTAGTTTATTTAAGAAAATGCTACTCACTCAGATCAGCCCAGCCAGTCAGCAGGGAGCAAGGTAAATAGAAAGGACCCCACGTGTGTGTCTCTCTCACTCTTAAACCTTCCTCATGTCACCCTGACCACACCCAAGTGGGCGTGGTCAGAGGCACCTGTCTCCAGCCCCAAGTGGGTGTGGTTAGGGTATCTCCTACATTCAGTGTGGACGTGCTTACTAAGAGATAAGATAAGCCACAAGGACTTGAGTTTAAATGGAGCTGGGTGAAATGGTAGAGGGCCAAAGGGATATTTAGATTCTTCATAGCATTGCAGTTTGAGAATCAGAAAGAAAGCCCTTAGGTGACCTGTTTGTGTGTGTAGAAAGCAGCTCATGGAGGGAGGACTGAGAAGGTCCAGGCCAGAGTCTTTCACTCGCCCAACTGTTGTTCTCCTCCCTAAGAGTTAATATCATCTGTTACATTTACAGTTCTTTCTAGTGGCTTTCAGTGAGTTCCTTATCAAATCCATTAAAAAAGAAAAAAATAGTTTGGGGCTAAATGAAGAGCACTTCTCATTTATTTTCCTGGTAACCTTGAATTCATAGCACCCATGCCTTGTGTGTTATCCACATGGGTGATCTTGATGTTTGAGAGACAGAAAGAGACAAGCTGCCACTTGTCACTAGCCTTAAACCCCAAAACTTTTTTGGCATTGGACAGAAGCCAGGAAGTGGGCAGTTCTCAGGAACTACCCAAATAACTATGGTGTCAGACTGCTCCAAGCTTCTGAAATACCCTTGTGCTAAGGCCAGTAAGACTCTTTGGTATGCTCCATCCTCTGCTGCTCTTCTCTGGGTGCCAGCTCAACTAAGGAGTGAAAGCTTCTCAAAGAGCTTCTAGTAGGCCATTTACTTCTCGGTTTAGTACTTCCTTGCAGTGTCTGACCAGTGCTCATAATGTGAAGTGCTGAATATAATAAACATATTTTGACCTGGGCAGTGGGTTGGGTTTTGCTCTCTCTCTCTCTCTCTCTCTCTCTCTCTCTCTCTCTGTCTCTCTCTCTCACACACACACACACACACACACACACACACACAGAGTTAACTAACTGATCTATTCACCTAAGAATATTCACCTAATCATTTCATTAACTTTTGTTTTCTAAGGGTTTATCTGCTGTATGCAAAGCATTAAGATATTTCTGTGAGCAACATGAACAAAAGTCTTTGCTCTCTACTCCATCTCCTAAGTGTAGTCCTCCTTGAGATCAATAAAACATTTTAAGGGCTGGAGAGATGGCTTTGTGGTTAAGAGCACCCAGTAAAAGCATGAGGATGGGAGTTCAGATCCCAGCACCCTTGTAAGAAAGCTAGCAATGAAGGAGATTGGACTAGGACCATCTCTAGGGTTGGCAGCTGCCTCCCAAATGCTCTCTTCTGGCTTCTGTACATGAGCACACACACACACACACACACAGTTGTGCATGAGCATCACAATCAAATAGTATGAGTGATGGAGTGACAGCCTTTGTGTCCCCTGAAGAGAGAAATAGTTCCAAGGGAATCCAGTGCTTTCATTTAGGTGCTTTTGTGGTCACTTGAGAAGACTGCAAGTCAGATTCATGGGTGAAGTATAAACTCAGGGCACTCTTATGTCCCAAGAAGCAGTTGATAACACAGTGTCAGCACTTGTCTCAGAGCTGCCTCTAACTCCTAGGTCGCCATTTGCATATACTCACTGCCCCCCTCCACTAGTAATTAACCAAAAAAATGCTCTTAGCAAATCACCTTTTCTTTATTGTGAGTGTGGTATAAGCACTTTTGTAGGTTAAACTTTGATTTTAAAGAATGTAATAATTTGATTGCCAACTTAATATCTAATAAGCCAGTCTTACCATATCAAAGTTTGGCTATACTTAGAAGCAATTTTTTTAAGATTTTATTTTATGTGTACAATTTGCCCATGTGAGGGTCTCGGATGCTCTAGAACTGGAGTTACAGACAGTGTTGAGCAGCCACATGAATTAAACCCAGGTCCTCTAGAAGCACAGCCATGGACTCTTAACTGCTGAGCCATCTCTCCAGACCCCCGCCCTTTTTTGGGGGACAGAGTCTCCCTACATAGCTACTAAAAAAAAAAAGTAATAATTTGTGATTTTCCTGGGCAGTGTTGGCATATGCCAACACTTAATCCCAGCATTCAGGTGGCATTGGCAAGTGGAACTCTTGAGTTTGAGGCCAGCCTGGTCTACAGCGTAAGTTTCCAGATACCCAGAGCTACACAGAAAAATCTGGTCTCAAAAAACAAAAACCTAATCAAAACAAAAAACTTTCATGACCCTGGATGGGGGTCAGTGACAACACTTAGTAGTCAAGTGCATGTTCAAGTCTGAAAGCCTGGGTTCAGTCCCCAGAATGTATGGGAAAGTAGGAGAGAAATAGTTTTCTTCTGACCTCCACACAAGTGACATGGCACATACATATACACAGTAATAATTTTTCCAAAAATTCATGGTCCATGGTTCCTGAAATCCTGGGAGCTTAAGTATTTTTATTTAGTAAATTTGATGCAATGCAGTGACCTTCTAGTGACTTTCAGAGGCGTGGGTGTTTAAATGTAACGTTTTACTCTTGTTGGCTGTGTTTTAAGTTCTATTGGTTCCCGTAGTGGTCAGTCTAGGTATTGAACATTTCCATCACCTTAGAAAATTCTGTTAGATGTTGCTATTCTAGACACTTGAAGAATTTGACTTATTAATTTCTCTCTCTCTAGGAAACGAGACACCATGCAGAATATTGTACAGATTTTGGAGTCAGTGCAGTTGAAATGGGAACTGTTTCAGAGCTGGACAGACTTTTCAAGGCTCCATCTTTCCAATAAGTTGGCCATTTTTGGAATTGGCTATAACACCCGCTGGAAAGAGGACATCCGTTACCACTATGCCGAGATCAGCTCACAGGTGCCCCTTGGCAAGCGTCTTCGGGAGTACTTCAACTCCGAGAAGCCCGAGGGACGGATAATTATGACCCGAGTGCAAAAAATGAACTGGAAGAACGTTTACTACAAATTTTTAGAGATCACCATCAGTGAAGCTAGGTGCTTAGAGCTGCACATGGAAATTGACTGGATACCCATTGCCCACTCCAAGCCAACCGGTGGGAATGTTGTTCAGTATTTACTGCCAGGAGGGATTCCGAAAAGTCCAGGTCTTTATGCCATTGGCTATGAAGAATGCATTGAGAGGCCACTTTCACCAGATGTGGAGCGCCAGGCCCTGGACCCAGGAAAAGAGGGCAGGGTTGGCCTGGAAACCCTCTCAGCACAAGCCTCATTACAGGTAGAAGTAGAACCCACCCGGATCATCTACTGCTACCTTGGTATTGCTGAGGTCAGGACTCTGCAGCAGTGTTTGTTTTTACATTTCCAAGCAAATACCAAAACCTTCAGTAAAGATTGGGTTGGCATTAATGGGTTTTTGTCTCAGAACTGTATTGTGGATCCTGGAGTTTCCCCTAAATCCATCTATATTAAATTTGTAGAAGTAGAGAGGGATTTTCTTTCCGCTGGCTCATTAGTTGAGTGCCTGGAAAAAGCCATCGGATACCCCTTAAAATTTAACAACTGAGTGTCATCCTTCATAAGGATTTGGGCGTGTGCATTCTTTCCCCTAGTTCCGTTACCCAGACTACCCCACATCCAGATGCTGCCATCAGACTCTTCATGGGAACTATTTTCCACGATGAGACCAGTGCAACCTCTAAAGAATCATAGTAGACTCTGGGCAAAAAAAAGCAGACCTCACCTGATATGCTCATTTTGAGCAAGCAGGTCTTGCATGGTGGGTCAGTTCTTTTTTAAAAAAAGGTAACATCGATTTTTAAATGGATTTTAGAGCCCTAATATAAACAAATGTAGGTACATTCCATATTGGACAAAACTTATACTTTGAGTTTCATATGAAATTGAAAATTGTATTTTTTTCACGTTTCATTTTTACACATCTCTATAAGTATTACTTACAACCTTGAATAAATAAGCAATAGATAATGGCAAGTAAATCTTGAGTCACAGTAAATAAGGCTGTTTTTCAATATTACCTTTAGCTACTATTGTATACAATTTAGAGTTTCATTTTTTCACCAACCAAGTGTTTTGCTATTTCCAATCAGTGTTGCCTGCAAAGACTTTTGTTTATGTGATGTACCAACTTTTATGGTTGTGTTGCCATTTAAATTAAAAAAAAAAAATTAAAGGGATTCCTGACCTTTTGGGTGTGCTGGTTGAGCTTTTGTACCAAAGTGTGGCTGCAGTGATTGTGGGGAATATATCTGGCATTGCTGTAAGAGAGCTAACCAAGGCTGGGATGTGGCCTAGTACTAGTGCTCATCTAGAAGTCACAAGGCCCTGGGTTCAATCCTCTATACTGGAAAGAAAAGAATGACCAAACCAAACAAAAAATGCTGTATTTTTGGTCTATATTAACAATGACCATAGTTATTTCTTGTCAGAGTTCCAGAGGTTATTAGAAACCACACTGTATCTCTTACTAGAAAATGACTGCAGTGATATTCCTTCTGACTTTAGGAGTATAAATTTGTAAGGCACTTTGACTCCATCTTTTTTACTTAGTAACTGGGATAAGTTTCCTAGGTACTGAAAGGACAGACTTGATGCCATCTTGCTGTGTTTAAAAAAGAAAGTGAGGAATCAATAGAAACATAATAGTAATGCTTTTGAAAAGTGATCCATGAGAGAAGAAATTGGAAGGTGCCAGTCCATTAGGCAATGACTCACGCACAGACCTCTTCCTAGTATTTCAGTGGGTCAGGCACCACTCCACTGGGAGGCTAGTACACTTGGCTGAGAACAGTCTATAGCAGTCAAGGGTCACTTGGTCTTATAGCAAGAACTTGCTCCTTTGGTTACTTGTCTTTAATGGTTCCTTAACATCTATCAGGCATTCCACTTTAAATGGGCAGCAAACCCAGATGAGAACTAAGTCCCTGATTTTCTGTACTGTTGAAAATAAAATCGCAAGCCAGGAGTGGTACACGCTTTAGTCTCAGCACCTGGGAGGCAGAGGCAGATGGCTCTCTTGAGTTCCAGGACAGCTAGGGCTACAAAGAGAAACCTTGTCTCAAAAAACAAAAGTAAAATAAAATTGCATATTAAAAAAATTATTTCCCACAAACCACAAAGTGAAGTCAAATCAATGATTCCCCCCTTATTTTGATACCTTTTGCCTAACTGATGTTTATATATTTTCCTAGTGATCTAGAGCATTTTTAGCCACTGGGATGGTTTATGTTATTTGAGTCTGGGCTTATGGAGTTACCTTTTTTCCTGATGTAAGCTGCTAAAAAAAGGTGCCACTTGAGGGAGAGTGTAAATATCCTGAGACTGTCAGTGCAGCACCTGTTCAGAGTGTAGTGTGTGTAGGTAGGAGCCTTGGGAGATTCTTACGAGTTTAACCTTTGGTTCTAAGGCTAAGGTGCATTGATGATCGGACAGCAGTTATTTATAATTACCAGTGCCAAACCGGAGGAACAAACATCACCAGGAATATTATCTCCAGTACAACCATTGACCAACCCAGAACTAACATTAATACTGAATCTATATCTGTCTGTCTATATCTGTCTATCTATCTATCGATCTATTATCATCTATCCCCTTCCTTGGTTAGTAGGTACTAGATGGGGCAGAATAGTTTAGGACCATTTGGTGAGGACGTCCTCTACCTGCATAATATTACTAGGAGTGTGGCATTATTAGACTCCTGTGATCAAGATGGCGGGCAAAGATGAGATCAAGCCTGAGTTTCCATTTGGCTTGAGATAGTTTGAAGGTCAGGGAAGTAGACAAAACAACACTGGGAAATGGAGGCTTGTCAGGACAGTGACTGACAGCCTGTTATCTTTTCTAGACTGCTCTGGTCTAACAGATAGGATATTCTAGGAACGATAACAGGATGCCTGGTAACTGAGCATTGCTAAAACAAGTGGACTAATTAAGGCTTTAAGTATGCTTTTTATCTGATCTGGGCAGAATGGAGGCCCTTTATTCAAATGTTTTCCAGACTTAGAATTCCTTTTTTAAATTTAATTTCTTTTACATGTATGAGTGCTTTGCTTATATGTATGTATATGTACCACATGTGTGCTTGGAGGTCAGATTAGATCATCAGATCCCCTAGTATTGGAGTTCAGGATGGTTGTAAACCATGTGGTGCTGGGAATTGAACCTTTGTCCTCTGCCCAGTCTGTCTCTCCAGTCCAGATTATAAATTGTTCGGAAGATCTGAGATGTAGTGTGGTTGAAAGAAACCTATGAAGTTGTGAACTAGGCTTGCACTCATCAAATGTTTAGGTAAGCAGTTCTTAGCACTGGTGTGTGTTGACATCGAGTTTTACACGACAGAAAGCTGTCTGCCCTAAAAAGTGAGCCAGAGCTTTGTGGGGTGTATTAGAGCTTCCTCGTTCACATCGTGACTTCCTCAAGGTCAGAGGTAGTTGGGACAGGAGACAGTGAGGAAAATTCCTTTTGGTAAAAGCCTGTGAAGACTGCGTGTGTGTCACATGGAGACAATCACTCCCACCAGATCCTTGTGGCATTCCTTTCCCTGAGGTAAGCTGTTGGGAAGCAGCTTCTGGACCCGGATGGGCACACCTGAGTCATCATATGCGTCAGTGTCACTGGGCTAGAGCCAGGGCTTTGTACTCCCTTTTCCAGGGAGGAGTCATTTGGACTGACAACTCTGGTCTAGAAACACATGAGGGCTTTTTGCAAGAGGAGTTTTATGGGGCTGGAGAGACGGCTCAGAGGCTAAAAGCACTCGGTGCTCTTCCAGAGAGCACTGGGGTTTGATTCTCAACACTCAAATGGCAGCTCAAAACAGACTATGACGACTCCAGCCCCAGGGGACTCAACAGCCCCAGGGGATTCAACACCCTCTTCTGGCGTCTACAGGCACTGGACACGTGATGCACAGACAACACATGCAGGCAGAATGCCCCTACACGATTTTTTAAAGTGCTTATAATATTCTGAAATTTAGAAAAATTTGAATTTAATGGACTAGGAAAACCAAACCAGCCCACCACCTCTTTGACAGTCCCAAAGTTTGAAAGTCTTTGCACTTGACTGAGCTGCCAAGAGGTAGATTCCAGAGATGTCAGGAGCAGTCTAGTGTTTGTGCAGGCATTTCGTAGAGCCACTGCATGACGGGTATTTGAAGAGGAGCCAGGCTGGCGCACTGAGAAGTTTCAGGGGTGCTACAGGTAGGAAAAGTCATTGCACAATGCTGGAGGGATGGAGTGTGCAGCTGAGGAGGCCGGGCTGCCTCCACTACCTGACAGTCCATTCCCTCAGAACAGGCCACACCAGGCATCTGTGGTTATGCCTCCTGCTTTCCATAACCTTTGTTCAGTGGCCAAGCTCTGCCCAAATAATTTGGAGCATCTTCTTCAGTTATTTCTTGACTGTTGGGCAAAGGCAACCGGTGCATATCTGCTAAAGCAGCCTCGTCCATCAGAGGGCGCAGAGGTGCCTCCGCCGAATGGCGTGGGAGGGTTGTGGGGCTGAAATTAAATTCACAGAGGAACGATCTAGTCCTGGGAATTAAAGGATCAGAGCCGGCCTAAGCCGTTCCCTGCAAGGATGGGCAGGAGCGAAGACACCAGCGGCTGTACAGAAGGAAAAGAAATTTATTTCCCTTCCCCTCCCCCCCGCAGCTGCCCCTCCTCCTCAGTCAGCATTAAGTATAGGAGCAGCTCGTGGATGAGGAGCTGGGGACAGTCTCCTCAGTTTCCTTGTACCAGTCAGTCTTCCTTGTCTGCAGCAATAAGGCAAAGGGCCAGGACTCCCTCCGGCCTCAGTTTCTGGAAGCCCTCCCTGGAGAATCGGCCCCTCTCTCGCCCTAGGAGAAGGAAGGCCTGTGGTGTCGGGCTATCTTGGACTTCCTCGCCTGAAGCCTCGAGCCTGTGCCGGGCTGAGAGGGCGCTGGGCGAAAGTTCGAATCCCTACCTCGGGCGTCTGCTCCTGGCCCACATGACCTCACACTCCAACACACCGTAAGGCCCTTCCTCCGAGAAGGCCGCCCTGCTGAGGCTGAGGCTGAGGCTGAGGCTGAGGCTGAGGAGGCGGTTCCGGCCGGCCGTAGCTACTGGGCTTTTAGTGTCGGCTGAGGGTGGCTCCTAGACATAGGTTAGTCCTCCATTCCTCCTTTGTCACCTCAATGCCCGACGCCTGCGCGGGAGGTGTGCATGAGTCCCAGGGCTGGTTTCTGGGGGTACCACGACCTCGCCAAGCCCGGTGTGAGGAGTAAACCGGTAGAGGCAGAGTCATCCAGCTATCCGAGCCCGAGGAGGGCTCTCCTCCCCCGCTGCGCTGCGGGCCACCAGCGCGCCACGCCCGGCGGGACGGTGACCTCTCCACCCCTTTGAATGCCCCGCCCCCGTCCAGTTGGTCCCCACCCCACCTCTCCATCCGCACGCCCGCAGACTTGGGCTGGAGCCACCCTTGTCAATAGCCTGGTGCCTGTGCACAGTTGCCGCCGATCGCCATAGCACCTGTAGACAGTGTGTGCCCCAGCTGTCCTGAGTACTCCGGGCCAAGGAGGGCCATGATTATTCCGGCTGGAACTCCCCAGACCAGCTTGCTGCGGGTTTTGTTCCTGGGACTGAGTACCTTCGGTGAGTCAAACCTCGGGCCTGGAGGGTCTTTGATCAGATAAAAACGATCCTAGATCCTAGGGAGGACTTTGGGGAGTGGTTGTGATGGGACTTTTGTTTGACATTCTTGTCTTTCTTCATCACCCTCCACTTCGGGGGGTTCCCTGGTTGGTGCTATGTTTTCTCCCTTCTATGGCCAGAACAGCTCCCAGCTTTAGAGTGGGGTGCGGTGTTGGGAAGGGGGATAAAGGTATCTCCAGGCAAGACCTCTGGGATGAGTTATGGGAGCTATTTCGTCTCCTCACCACCCCCACTCATCGCAGCTGGATAAGCTGAGGCACTAGATGAGACAGTGACTAAAGAGCTTAAGGACTTAATTCCAGTGCTCCCCCCCCCCAACACACACATCCAAGCTGATATGAAAGATCCCTGGGGGAATGTCTCTGGTCCTCAGCCTTGACGCAAGTACTTCAAGCCAGTATTTCACGTCACAGCATTTCCCCCACCAAGTTCCTTTCTTCCCCTATGGCTTCCTGCCCTGGAAATCAAAGGAGATGCCCCCAAAGCCTGACCATGAGGTCATTTGGACACAGGAAATTCGGGAAGAGGTCAAATGCTGAGACTAGTCACATCGCACATTCTTAGGTCTACCATCATCATCTTTTATCACAGCCAGAGGATCAAGGAAAACAGGAGAGGGTGCTACAGTGTCCAAGAGGAAGGAAACCTCCTGAAGCAAGTGTTTGGGAGAACTTCCCAGGACATCTAGCAGGGTTGATGGCGACCCAGTGCTCTATCTGGAGAGAAAAGACCCAGCAAGAACTAAGTCCATTATTAGCTACTCCCTGGACTGTTTGCTATCTGGGTTTTGCATTCTCTGCTTTAGCTCCTTTCTCAGGCGGATGCTAGAGCAGGCAAGACCTGGAAGAATGTAGGATAAAATTCAGTCACATTGATGGGGATCTTCTTGTTCTTGCCCGTAGTCTCTTTCAGTCTGTGTGCCCGTGGTGTTGAGGACATGAAATCTTAAGGTCTTCAGATATATGACTCTCATGGGCTTCCGGCCCTCCCTAGCCTGTCCAAAGCTTAGCGAGCTTTCTGCTCTTTCAGCTTCTTCACTCTACTTTTGCATCTTCAACCTCAGTTTCTGTTTCTTTTCTGCATTTTTCCTCAACTTGACCCTTGTGTGAAGGGGAAGTGTCAGTCTCCAAGCAAGGGAGGAAAAGCCTATATTGGCTGCCTGGGCACCACAGGCATCCTCTGCGGGTCACCCGTGGCCTCCCCCCTTTTTTTTCTTTTCAGCTTTGCGTCTTAGTTTGTCCAACCAAAGACCCCAAGTTGCAATCTTTGCCATGAGGGCTGCCCTACTTGGACTCTGGGGTGGGGGTTAAATGTGCTCGCCTCTCCTGGGGAAGACACAAAGCCCTACTGCTCCAAGTACTCTTTCGTGGCTCAGAGCTGCCCCTGGGGCGTGAGAAGCCCACAAGGGGAGTTTCTCAGAGAAAGAGGGACTAAAAATAGTAGCCCTGGGGAGCAGGGACCATTCGCTCTGCTTAAACCCTTCGCCTGTTCTCTCACTCTGGTCTCAGACTGGGCCAAACGATGCTATTCTTGAGCTGCTCCAGAGTTCTTCACTGGAACCCAGCAGCTCCCTATTTTTCTCCTTGTGGCACCCAGTTACCAAAAGGTCTGACCAATTAGGGGTCTTCCGTTCCAAGTGACGACAGAGCAGAGGGCTGGGAACTCCCCGGACCTCTTGCACGGCTGAAGGAGCTGCATCTCACTCCCGGCCCCCCTCCCACCCTCTCCTCACTTTGCAAACTACAAATGGAAAACCTGGAGGAGGCAGATAGGGCACCCTTGGCGTGCCAAGCTGGAGTCCTTCTGGGTACAACTTCCCCTCCTAACTGGCCTTAGAGGGAGCGTTTGTGAGAAGGCTGGGATGAGCGGCCTCCTCCTGGAGTCTCCAGGTGCGCCTACAGGCGGAGTCCCTGGGGGAAGCGGAGCTTCTCAAGGCGGGGTTGTTTTCGCCTGCTGAGCCTCCGGTCTAGCGGTCCTGGCTTCATTGTCTTCTGCCTTATCGGCGGGGCACAAGTTTCCTGCTCCTACCGCAGGGACCAGCCAGGAAATGTCAGGGGTGGGGGATGCCTCGAAGGACAAGGAATAGGGGTGGGGTCCGAAGTTAAGACGAGGCCGGGAAGCCATGGGGGAGGCGCGCATCCTGGTTCAGTGGGCTCCGAGTCTCCCGGGCCTTCCGCCCGGCTCTGCCAGCACTGACGGTCTTCAGGCCTCTGTGCTCTGGCTTCCAGGTCACCTTCCCCAAGGTGGCAGCCAGTCCTGAGTGCCGATCTGGGAAGATCAGGGCTCAGGACCAGAGCGGTCAGCGTCCCCAGGCTCGGTTCTATACTTACCCAAAGTTGTTTCTCAAAAGGCTTTAGTACTCCACACCCGCTCGCCCCTCCGAAGGGCAAAAGGCATGTGTTCTTGGTATTGTAAGTGCCATCACTGTTCCCCTAACTGAAGCGGACACCCCTGTCCACCCGAACGCAGGACACGCGCCTGGGGAAGCTTTGTACTTGTGAGAAGATTGTCCTCAGCTTCCTTCCTGAAACTCACAGAAACCCAGTGGCACTTGCTTTGATAGCCAGGAACCCGAAAGTGTTCTTGAGGATTTGGCGAGGTCTCAGTCAATGGGACTGAGCGGAGTCCTGGGATTCCCCTAGTCGCCAGCAGGTGAGGGAGCTGGGAAGCACAATACTCACACCCTCATTCCGGGGTTCCGAAGGAGCCGCAGGGTTAATGAGTAACTGCACAGTGCTCCCCTCCCCCCATCTGCCATTCTGGCGTGAGGAGTCCGGGTAACCTGGACCGGCATCTCTATTCTCCCTTGCCTTTCACTAAGGAGACTGAAAGAGCAAGTGTGTAATGCGGGGTGTGCATCAAAAGTAGGACTACCTTCCCTTCTGAATCGCCCCTCCTCGACCTGGAATCTGCTCAGATTCTGTACCTCTGGATTAGAATGAATACATAGAAATGTGGTCCCACCCCTACTCTACACGAGAGTGAGGAGGAGTAGAACCTTGGGGAAGAGGTATTCTGGCACTCCTCCAGGCTTTGTCCCTCCAGCCTCAAGCGACAGAGGTCCTTGGGCTGACCAGGTTGCTAGTCCTGAGAGCTGACACTTCCTTGCTGTGTTTTTAGCTTCCTTCGCACTGGACCAGCTGGAGATGGAGGTGTCCACCGGCTTCAACAAATTGGAGGCGGTAGAGGGAGAGGAAGTGGTGCTCCCTGCCTGGTACACGTTGCCAAGGGAGGAGTCTTCATCCCAACCCTGGGAGGTGCCCCTCCTGTTTTGGTATTTGGAACACGAAGGGAAGGACCTAAAGCAGGTGAGAGGAAACTCTTAGCCAGTGATGACCTAGGGATGCAGGGATGAGCTGGCAAAGAATGAGGGCCAAGGCAATGGAGAGGGAAGAGCAAGCCCCACAGTACCACTGTTGGTTCTCATTGTAAAATCCATTACCCAAAGCGTGGTAAAAGGGCAGAGGTGTGTATGGGGGTGAGGGTGGGAGTGGAGCTGAGGACTGAGGAACATGGGGTGAGTAAAACACAGCCTTTTCCTTTTTGGAGATCTGGTCTCACCCTGTATACCCAGCTGGCCTCACAGGGACCTGCCTGCCTCTGCCTCCTGAATGCTGAGATTAAAGGCAGAGGGCACCATAGCCTGCATCACCAATTTTAAAAGCCCTGCATGTTGTGTGTTGACATTTTCTGGGCTTGAAAATTTATCATCATCATGTTTGTGTATGTACAGGCCTGTATGTGCCCCAAAATTTATCATCACCATCATCATCTTCATGGTGTGTGTGTATATGTGGGCTTGTTGGTGTCCCAGAATTCATCATCATCATCATCATCATCATCATCATCTTCATCATCATCATCATCATCATGTTTGTGTATATTCTTTCCTTCTATCTTTATGTGAATTCCAGGGATTGAACTCAGATCATCAGGCTTGGTGGCAAAGGGCTTTTATCCAGTGAACCATCTTTCCATTCCCAACCCCCTAAACTCTTTATATCTGTGGAAGGCAGTATGGCCTCCTTCCACCACTGTTCATCCACTACACAGGACTGGCACTCAGTAGTTCTTTATCCAGAAGCTGATGCCAGGTTCTTGTTGCTTGCATGGATTCCTTGTATTCAGGGAAGTCATTTGATCTTGATATCTTGTCATCCATTTTGTTTGTTTGTTTGTTTGTTTGTTTGTTTTGACACAAGATCGCCCTCTATAGCTCTGACTGTCCTGGAACTCACTGTGTAGACCAGGCTGGCCTGGAACTCCTGAGATCCGCCTGCTTCTGTCTTCCTGTGTGCTTGGATTAAAGGTGTATGCCACCATGCCTGGTCTTATTTTGTTTTGTATAGTTTATTCTGACCTTAAACTTCCTAGCCTCTATCTCCCATGTGTTGGAATTATGCAGCACTGAGTATGGGCCTATGGATTATTCCTGCACACATGGGTGGGGCAGGCACTCTACCAACTTAACTTCTTGATAAATTTAGCCACCCATTACATTTTTTGTGAATGTGCATGTTTAT
Organism: Cricetulus griseus; assembly: GCF_003668045.3. NCBI lineage: Eukaryota > Metazoa > Chordata > Mammalia > Rodentia > Cricetidae > Cricetulus > Cricetulus griseus. The sequence goes on from NC_048597.1 coordinate 149,474,652, forward strand.
ATGTGTGTGCATGTTGAATGTATGTACATGCTCATGTACATATGCATGTGAAAGCTGGAAGTCAACCTTGGAGTGATTCATCAGGCAGTATCTATCTTGTTTTTGAGACAGGGCCTCACACTAACTACCCTTGGAGCTCACCCATTGGACTAGTCCCAGAGACCACTTGTTTGTGACTTTGCAGATTTGGGGTTATAAGTGCTCTCTCTACCATGCTGGGTTTTTTTGTTTGTTTGTTTGTTTGTTGTTGTTTTTTGTTTTTTGTTTGTTTGTTTTTTTTTTGGTTGTTCATTTTGATTTTTTAAAGATCTTCATGCTTGCAGGACAAGCACATCAGAGACTGAGCTATCCCTCCCAACCATACTTCCCTTCCACACCCTTCACCCCTCCCACCCCAGATGGGGTTTCTCTGTGTAGCCCTGCCTGTCCTGGAATTCACTATGTAGACCAGGCTGGCCTCAAACTCAGAGATCCACCGCCTCTGCCTCCCAAGTTCTGAGATTAAAGGTCTGCTCACCACCACTGGGCCAGCCGTAACTTTTAAAATTAGAAAGTAAAAATCTTTTCTCTCTCTTTTTTAAAGATGTGTCCTCTAACAGTAGAACTTTTACATTTTACAATCTATAATCTAAGTTTCTTTCATACCCTCTTCTTGCATTGCTCTTTCTTCTCCCTCTGTGGTATTCACCTAAAAAGCTACCATAAAAGCAGAAGAAATTGTCCACGTGGAAAATCAGAGCTGCCAGGTGTTGTGAGAGGTGGGTGGGAAGATGGGTAAATGAAAAATGGTTCAGGTCAGAAGGCTGTGTTCAAGTCCAGCCTGTGAAGAGGTCCATTTTGGAGGAGAGGGACAGGCTGAGCCTGTGTGTGAACAGATGCATCGGAGGCTAGTAACAGATGTCCTGTCCCCTCTAGGTGTTGTCCTATATCAATGGGGTTGTGTCAAGTAATCCTCGAGTATCCCTTGTCCACTCTGTCTCCACGCGGAATGTGTCCCTGAGGCTGGAGGCCCTCCAGGAGGAAGACTCTGGAACCTATCGTTGTTCTGTCAATGTGCAAGACGATGGAAGCACAACCATGTATCACGGCAGCAAAAGCATAGAGCTCAAAGTGCTAGGTGAGGAAAAAGGGTCCATCTGTGGATCCCTTCCCATGCCAGCACAGGCAGGTTAGGTAGACCTCTCCCTCAAGTGGCTGAGTATAAGACCTGGGATGAAATGTGGAATGACAAAAGAGACTGGGGGAGGGGAACCTTTGGGTCCTTAGGGTGTGGGTTTTAATCTATCTTCTCTTCTCTAGTTCCTCCAGCTCCTCCATCCTGTAGTTTCCAGGGTGTACCCTATGTGGGGACCAATGTGACCCTGAACTGCAAGTCCCCAAGGAGTAAGCCTACTGCCCAATACCAGTGGGAGAAACTGGCCCCATCTCCCCAGGTCTTCTTTGGACCAGCCTTAGGTAAGGGAATTTCTGGAGGCCACTGACATGGTGACTAAAGATGGAGGAGGGTGAGAGGTATCTCACAGACTATTGTGACAAGGGTAGGCATTACAGAAAGGTACAGGAGGAAGATGTGGAAAGAGGGTGAGAAAGATGTCATATTAGGTGTAGGGTAATATGCTCAATGCTTCCAAGAACTTCCAAGTATACTGTTACTGAGGGTTGGAGCTAAGCAGTCTGCTTCAAATTCCAGTCCTGGTACTCAATAACTTTGTAACTATGCTTCCATTTCCTCATTTGTAAAATGAGATTTATACAAACCAGATATAAAAATGTGTGTGTGTGGGGTGTGTGTGTGTGTGTGTGTGTGTGTGTGTGTGTGTGTGTGTGTGTGTGTGTCTGTCTGTCTGTCTGTGTGTGTGTGTGTGTGTGTGTGTGTGTGTGTGTGTGTGTGTGATGCTGGCAGCTGAACGCAGGACCTGTATATGTAAGGCACTGAGTCACACCCCAAGCTTCTTTGTTTTTTGTTTTGCTTGTTTGTTTGTTTTTCGAGACAGTGTTTCTCTGTGTAGCTTTGGAGCCTATCCTGGCACTTGCTCTGGAGACCAGGCTGGCCTCAAACTCACAGAGATCCGCCTGCTTCTGTCTCCTGAGTGCTGGGATTAAAGGCGTGCGCCACCAACACCCGTCTGCTTCTTTGGTTTTTGAGACAAGAGACTTACTATATAGCTAAGGCTGGACTCAAACTAAGGATCCTTTTGCCTTAGCCTCCCAAGTGCTGGGATTACACCACTATGCTTAGCAACTGGAATATTTTAAATATAAGCATTAGACAACTTTAGAAGATCATTACTAATTGCTGAGGTTTGCAATGGTTTTTGATTGTATAAAATAACAGGAGATTTGTTTTTGTTTTTTCTTCTTTTCCAGACAGGGTCTTACTATATATCTCTGGCTGTCCTGGAACTCACTCTATAGACCAGGCTGACCTTAAACTCACAGAGATCTGCCTGCCTCTGCCTTTAAAGTGCTGAGATGAAAGGTGGGCATCACTAAGCCCAGATTAATAGATATTGTTTTTGAAGATATATTTTGAAGTATTATTGTAAACAAGTTCCTTACTATTAGTGTGTGTGTGTGTGTGTGTGTGTGTGTGTGTGTGTGTGTGTGTGTGCGCGTGCACATGATGGGTGTGTGGGCATGTGTGCCATGACACATGCTTGAGGACAACTTTGTGGAGATGGTTCTCTCCACTTTTGTGTGGACTTCAGGGATTGAACTCAGGTGGCCAGCCTTGTGTGGCAAGTGTCTTTACTCACTGAACCATTTCACTGGCCCCAAAATATTACCTTAAAATGTCAGTGGGAGAAGAGGAAGAAACAACATATGCATAGCAAAGTGTTAACAACTGTTGGGTGTAAGTGTGGGTATAAATATTTTTATTTTTCTCCTTTTTTACTTGGACCTATTTATTTTATTAGTGCTATAGATGGGATCCAGGGTCTTTCACACATTAACATCAATTTTACTACTGAAATAAGCCCCTGGGGCCCATTTGACTTTTTTTTTTTTTTTTAATTTTCCCCGAGACTGGGTTCTCTGTGTAGCCCTGGCTGTCCTGGAACTCATTTTATAGACCAGGCTGACCTCAAACTCATTGAGATCTGCCTTCCTTTGCATCCCAAGTGCTGGGATTAAAGGCATGGACCACCACTTGTATGCTTGAGCACTCGTGTGGAAGCCAACTGTCAACCTTGGGTGTAGTTCTCAGGAGCTACCTGCCCTAGTGTTTGAGACAGCGTTTCTCACTGGGAGAGAGACGTTTAGTGATTTGGCTAGGATGGCTGGCCAGCACTTTACTGAACTATTTCCCCAGCCCCTCATTTGAGCATTTTAATAAGTATATAATAATTTTTAAAAATTTTATTTATTTTTATTTTATGTGCATTGGTGTTTTACCTGCATGTATGCCTGTGTGATGGTGTCAGATCTTGGCATTACAGCTGTTAGCTGACAAGTGGGTGCTGGGAATTGAGCCCTGGTCCTCTGGGAGAGCAGTTGGTACTCTTAACTACTGAACCATTTCTCCAGCCCCAAGTATATAATAATTTTAAAAGGGCTTAGTAAATAGGTTTTTTGTGAAGATTTGATAAGCTAGTATAGGCAAAGAGCTCAGGCTGTGCTTCAGCACAGGCTCAACAGCCAAAGGGTCAGAATGGTTAGTCTATACCATCTTTTCAACCCCACCAGGTAAGGAGCATTGTGCCCACTTTACAGATGAAGAAGTGGGGACCCACAAGGGTCACGTGGGTGTTTGGCATCCCAGCTTTTCTAGTTCATAGTCAAATGTTCTTTCTGTCGCCTCCTCCCTTCACATTGCCTTTCAGAAACAAATGTCAAAAACGATGCTTTGGTTTTCTGTGTGGCACTTCCTTTTAGACATCAGTTGGAACTAGTGCAGGCTAGAAATGGAGCAGGCATTGAGCTAGCCTGTCTTCAGAGTCCAGAGTGCTGCCACGTTCTCCCTGCTCATAAGGTCACGGATAAGCAGTAACTTTCAGAGACTCAAAGAGGGCATTCCAGCCATAGGGCATAGTATATGTGTTTTCTTAATGGAGAAGTTGGGCCTTGGACTGATAGCTAAATTGTATTCATAGATGCCATCCGTGGATCCTTAAAGCTCACCAACCTTTCCACTTCCATGTCTGGCGTCTATGTCTGCAAGGCCCAAAACAGAGTGGGCTTTACCCGGTGCAACGTGACCCTGGAAGTGATGACAGGTCAGTGAGGGGTAAGTGTGGTGAAGAAGCATGGTCAGTGGATGGCTTTACAGGAGAGGAAGAAGCCCGTCTGCTGAGGCTTCTCGTTGAATCATGACTGGGAATTGGACATAGTCAAAAGCAGGGACAAATGTTTGCTCAGCGTCTGGCTATTTTCTACTTGACAGCCCTCTCTTTCCCCTCACCCTAAGAGAAAAAGGAGGAATGCAACAGTGACAGTTGAGTAGTGTAACTTGAGTGGATAAAGAATAGATATGTGTCCCTCCCTCTGACACTAAGGATTTTTCAGGGTCTAAGGCTGCTGTGGTTGCTGGAGCAGTTGTGGGCACTCTGGTTGGGTTGGTGCTGTTGGCTGGACTGGTCTTGTTGTACCAACGCCGAAACAAGACCCTGGAGGAGCTGGCCAATGATATCAAGTAGGTGTCCCTGATCTTTGAGGGTGTGGGAACTCTTGTGACTTTTTTCTGGAGTCTGGGAATGCAGGCCTCTCCCATTTTTAATGGAAAGGTGTATGGTAGCTGTAACACGTACAGTATTCCTCAGAGAAGATTTAAAGGAAGAGAGAAAGGGAGTTGATGTACGTGTATGGCAGGGCAGTAAGACAGACATGTAGGGACTCTTTCGCCTTTTCTCCTTTCGGCTTCTGATGTGTCACTTCTTTGATGACCAGGGAAGATGCCATTGCTCCCCGGACCTTGCCTTGGACCAAAGGCTCAGACACAATCTCCAAGAATGGGACACTTTCCTCTGTCACCTCAGCACGAGCTCTCCGGCCACCCAAGGCTGTTCCTCCAAGACCTGGCACATTTACCCCCACACCTAGTGTCTCTAGCCAGGCCCTGTCCTCCCCAAGACTGCCCAGGACAGATGGGCCCCCACCTCAGCCAGTATCCCTGGCCCCAGGTGGGGTTTCTTCTTCTTCCCTGAGCCGCATGGGTGCTGTGCCTGTGATGGTGCCTGCTCAGAGTCAGGCTGGCTCTCTCGTGTGATGATTCAGGCACTCATTGGCTAAGGCTGGCATCTCACCTTCCTGTAAAGGTCACCTGTGGCACAGAGGACAGAATCTTGGGAGGATAGCCACACTCTAGACCTTCAGTCCTCTGCCCCTGCCTCCCTTTATTGTTGGAAGACTGGGCCTCAGTAAAACCAAAGTCTGGGACAGAGGAGAAATGAAGGAAATGGACCTAAGATTGGGGGTGGGGGTGTCCATCTCTTCCCTGCTTCTCCCTATGAAGCCAGATGAATGATGCTGAGATTGGCTGCCAAGGACTCTGGAGGAGACTGCCAGTCAGTGAGGCCCCTGGCTCTGTGATCTGTACAAACACCCTATCTAATGCTGCCCTTTGCTTCCCAGTCCAGTTCCCTGTATTAATATAACCTGTCCTGCTGGCTTGGCTAGGTTTTGTTGGAGCAGGGAATAGGAAAGACATTTTAAAAACTAACTTGAAACCAGTGTTTTTGTTTTTATTTTGCAAATTTCAATAAAGATACTTTGCATTTTCATGGGCTAGTAATCATATTGCTTTTGCTAACTAGGGCTTCACAGAAACTTGAGTTGCAGGAGGCTATGAAGTAGACTGTACCTACTCAGGTTATGCATCCCGGAGACTTTACACAACTGCAGGGCTTACTGGCTTATAATTCCTCTTATAAGAGTCTGTAGAAGGGCCATTTGCTGTCATATGGAAAAGCAAGGTGCCAAGAGCCTGAGGCTGACCTAATCTGAACAAGGAGGTGATGATGAACCGGGACACTTGCTGCTGGTGCCCTGGGCTTGGTCTCCACACACTCCATTGCTTTCCCTCTCCAGGGCTTAGGGGAGTCTCATGCCTCTGCATCCTTAGCAAACACACCTTCCTACTCTTTGGGTAGCAGTCCCCTTTGCCAGTTGAGGGAAGACTTAGGATGTGGTGATGTCCTAATACCACTCTGCTCTTTCCCACGGGCAGGGGGTTCTTCAGATATCGGTTTCTCTGTGCCCATTGATCCTCAAATAGGGTGGGTGTAGTTTCCCTGAAGAGACTCTCATTAACCCCAGCCCATGCTGGGAGAGAATCTCTAGAGTCCAGGACAGCTTAGCTCCAAGGGATGCATGCTTGCTGTCTATGGCCTCCAGGGTGACATCATCTGCCAGTGGGCATCAGAATGCCTTCTCTCCTGTGAAAGAAACTTTTCTTGCAGAGTTCCAGTTCTGAATCCTTATCTTTAGGGTGCCCTCCTGAGCCCAGCTCCTTCTCCAGGGCCTGAAAGTTTCAGAAACTAGGGGGAAATTAGGGAGGAAGAAGTATCCTAGAATCAGGTGGAGGAGGGAGGAGCATTTCCTTTCCCTGAGGGTGCCTGCCTCTGCCCTTGTTTGCTCTGAGATAGCCAGTCTCTCTCCTACCCAACACAAGGCGGCTGCCTTTCGGGCTTTCCTAGAGCCTTACACCCTCAAGACCAACAGACGACAGGACCAGGAGACGGTCACAGTCATGGCGTGGACCCTGGTGGGGGCTTTCCTCTGCGGACCCTTGCTGGGCTTCCTGTGGCTGAGTGGTGAGGAGAGGTGGGGAGGGCCTAACCAAGGCTAGAGGGAGCTGGGGGCAGGGCCAGACCTCCCTGGCTGACTCAGTCCTTTAGGCCAGGAGCCATTGTGCCAGGCTGGGAAGGGGGCATTGAAGGCGAGGAGCACGGAGGCAAGCTGGCCAGCTAAAGAGTTCAGCCTCTCTCACCATCTAAGGACTTACCACTGCAGAGCCTTTTCTTGTTTCCTTTTGTCAATACATCCTCATACCTGGCTCAGTCTTGGACCTTTTACCCACAAAAATCGGGCTGGGCTGTGGGCTCCTCCCTCCCGGAAACCTCAAGTTTCAGGAGAGAAGGGGTTGAATTGAAGGAGGGGGTTGTGCAGTAGCCAGGGAAGCCCCAGCATCTAAACAACCACGCTAGTGTGGGACAGACCCACCAGATCAGTGGGATTGGGGTCCTCAGTCCCAGGACTAGCCGTGGAGGTGACTGTGCCCACTGAGCCACTGAGCGTGCCAAAGGGCAAGACAGCCGAGCTGAGCTGCCGTTACAGCACGTCGGTGGGAGACAACTTCGCCTTGGAGTGGAGCTTTGTGCCTCCTGGGAAGCCCATTTCTGCATCTCTTCCTGTGAGTTGAGGGCAGCTGTGCCTGCTGGGGTTGGTCAGGACAGAGGACTCACCCTGGATGAAGGATGGGGAGGGCTTTTGCCTCCTGGGGCTTCAGCTAGTTTGACCTTACTTTCTCCTTTGCTTTCCTACACCGAGTGTCCAACTCCTCTAAGTAAAAAACCCGTTTCAGTTATCAAATTCACTGAACCCGAGGTGGTGTGATTGATAGTGTAGTATATATAGAGATCATGAATGCCTTGGGTCTCTTCCCAGATTCTGTACTTCACCAACAACCACCTGTACCCCACGGGCTCTAAAGCAGATCGGGCCAGCCTTCTCCACAGCCCCCCCACAGCAGGAGTGGCTACCCTGAAACTGACTGACCTCCGCCCCTCAGACACTGGCACCTACCTCTGCAACGTTAACAACCCACCCGACTTCTACACCAATGGCTTGGGGTTAATCAACCTTACTGTGCTGGGTAAGGCATGTTGGGGATGCAATAGCCACCCTCTTACCCTGTAAGTGTGCACTGACCCTGACCAGACCCCCTCAGTCCTGATTTGAGCCCAAATAATTATCCAGCTGTACTGGGAGCCTCAAGAAAAAAATTACCCCTCCCCAAGACTTTTGTTTTTCTTATTGTTCTTGGAGACAGGGTTTCTCTGTGTAGCTTTGGAACCTGTCCTGGAACTTGCTCTGTAGACCAGGCTAGCCTTGGACTCACACAGATCTGCTTGCCTCCTGTGTGCTGGGATTAAAGGCGTGTGTCACCAGCACTGGCCACCTTCCCAAGACTTTTAATCTAGATGGTCATGCTTCAACTCCACCCCACAGTATCTTAGGGTCTAGTATCAACATGTTGGAGAGAGAGACAGAGAGAGAAACACAGAAAGAGAAACAGAACCAACCATACAGGTGGTGGGGGCAGGGGGAGAGGGGTTTGAGTCATACTCCACTAACTCCATTCATTCAGGAACCTCCTATTGGTAACTCAGATTTGGATTCTGTCCCTCCCAGTGTCCATGACAAAGAAGGGAAGGTGCCATTAGAGGAACAGAGCCTCTCTAATCGAGTACCCCATTGTGTTCCAAGCTTCCACCTCACCAGAAATCAGAGCGTGTTAAGAGCTGAGCAGTAACAAGTTTTGAAAAGCAGACAGGGATGTTTATGTGGAAAAGAGAAGGCCTAAGATATGGTGTGTGTCCTGTATACTCAAATATCTAAAGGGCTTTCACATGGAGGAGAGATTATAATTTCTCTTTATGGGCCCCAGTGGCAAGAACTGGAAGCAGTCAGTGGATATTATATTAACAATGTGTTTGTGTTCAGCGTGGGGAAGACTTCTCTAAGACTCAAGAGTTCCCAGGAGTGGAAATCACTTCTGAGGTACAGACGGCGACTTGATAGAGGTGTTCAAACAGGGAATGTTGAACTCATCAGGTCTGGGATTAGAGGATCACTGAGGTTCTTCTGTGGTTTTGCAGTGCCCCCCAGTCAACCCTCATGCAGTCATAGTGGACAAACCTCTGTGGGAGGTTCTGTTGCACTGAGATGCAGCTCCTCTGAGGGAGCACCCAAGCCGGTCTACAACTGGGAACATCTTGGATCTTCTCCTACACCTCCTCCTGGTAGCATGGTTCAAGGTGAGCGAGCAGGGCATTGGAAGATGGGCCTGGAGACCTAAGATCAGGTCTCTAAACCCCATGCCCCACCCACATCAGTTTATGACTTAGGCTCTTTCCCTCCTCCTTCCTTGTATTGATGCCTTCCTGTCTGTCTTCCTGATAGCCTGGAAGAGAGCAGGGGGCAGAGAACAGTCTTACAGTTCCTACCTATCTAGTCATTGGAGATTTTTTGGTTTGTTTTTGTTTTTAGAGACAAGGTTTCTCTGTGTAACAATCCTGGCTGGCCTGGAACTCACTGAGATCTACCAGCCTCTGCCTCCCAAGTGCTGGGACTAAAGGTGTGCACCTCCACCGCCTGGCTTCACTGGAGATTTCTTAAGGGTCACAAGTTGCTTCCAAATTTCCAAGAGAGGGAACTAGAGAGTAGCATGGATTGGCTTAAACATGGTGGATTTCTTTGGAGCCTTAGCTTCCTTTTGTAGGTTCCAGATGCCACCCTGGTTTGGTCTGTAGCTACCATCCCTGTAAACCCTTTTATCCAGCAAGTCTCCTCCCCTAGATCATTTCCTGATTGTTCTCTGCCTTGTGAGACAGCAGAGTTCAGAAAAGCAGTTGAATCAGCTTAGTTATTCTAGAGGATGGATGTTTAGTTATTAAGACTTTCGTTAACATCCAGGATCTGAGCTCATCCAGTAAGCACCCATTTCCCTTTATCACCTTCCTGTATATACAGTTCCTCCTCCCTGAGAAGGCAGCTGTTTGGGGTGGCAAGGGCGCAGAAGTTGCAGTGGCCTTGGAGTTCCTCTCTGGGTCTTCTCAAATTACTCCCGCTTGGAGCCAGGATTCCCACCGATTAAATGGGGTTAGATCTTTCTTGGTAGATTGTTTTAAGGACTAAATGCATTGAGCTTTTGTGGTAGTAGTATGGGCTGACTGCGTGCTAAATGCATGGCAGTGTACTTCCTTCTCACTCTCTAGATGAAGTGTCTGGCCAGCTCATTCTCACCAATCTCTCCCTGACCTCCTCTGGCACCTACCGTTGTGTGGCCAGCAACCAGATGGGTAGTGCCTCCTGCGAGCTGAACCTCTCAGTGACTGGTAGGAGATGCTGGGTAGAGGCCTGGAAAGCCTTGGTTTGGGGAGACTACATAACATTGCCTGAGGGTGGGCCAAAAACTTCTGCAACTCTGAGGGTTCTGTCTCCCTAGACTCATCTGAAGGCCGAGTGGCTGGGACTCTGATTGGGGTACTCCTGGGCGTGCTGCTGCTATCAGTGGCTGCATTCTGCCTCATCAGGTTCCAGAAAGAGAGGAAAAAGGAGCCCAAGGAGACATACGGGGGCAGTGACCTTCGGTGAGCAGGGGAGCTGGGGGTGGTGCAGAGAGGAATGAAAGATCTTGGGCTCAAAGTGGATGTCTTCAGGTTTCAAGCTGATGTCACTAAAAGACTTTAAGGGAGGGAGTTGATGCTTAGTTCTGGTATAGGATGGAGGGATTGGTTCACAAGCTAGGGTAGGAATAGCTCAGTATGCAGGACTACCCTGATCCTCCTCTCCACAATGAAAGTGTGTTTTCCTTCTGTACTGTCCTTTTTGTTTTGAAGGCAGAGTTTTCTCTGTGTAGCTCTGGAACTCGCTCTGTAGACCAGGCTGGCCTTGAACTCACAGAGATCCACCTGCTTCTGCCTCCCAAGTGCCAGGATTAAAGGCTTTGTGCCATCACTGCCTGGCTTCATTCTGTCTTAATGTGTATATGCATATCAATCAATCAATCTATCTATTTATCTATCTATCTATCTCATATGGAGGTACTGGAGGGAAGTGGATGGTAGATGCCAGGAATTGCATTTGTTCTGAGGTAAGTTATTCTGGGTAGGGAAAACACAAAGGCCAAAGCTCTCTTTGTTATACACTTGACACTTTAGCTGCAAGGCATGGGGTCAGAACAGGGATTGGTATAGCATTTCTCTTTCCTTAGATGGGGTCTTACCAGGTAGCCTTGGCTAGCCTGGACCTTTCTATGTAGATTAGGCTGGCCTCAAACTCACAGAGACCCTCATGTTTCTGCTCAAGTACTAGGATTAAAGGTGTGCACCACCACACCTGATCATTTCTGTTTTCATTTTTGTAGACATATGTACATGAATGTACATGTGTGTATGTGTTTGTGCAGGTCAGTGTGCCAAGTGTGTGGCCAGAAGATAACCTGGCCTTTCTAAGAAGGTTGTCTACCTTATTATTTTTATATATTGTGTGTTCTTGTTGTACCTATGTGAAGGGTACACATAGGAAGTCTGAGGACAACTTTTTGGAGTCATTTTTCACTGGTCTGGAGCTGACCTCTGGAGCTGACCAAGTAAGCTAGATGGCAAGTGAGCCCCGGAGATCCACCAGTCTTCATCTTTTCAGTTCTGGGATTACAAGCTTGTGTCTGACTTATTTTACAAGGATTCTGGGGTTCATTGAACTTTAAGGTCTTCTGCTTAAAAATGTAACACTTAACTCACTGAGCCATCTTCTCAACTCTCATGACAGTTCTTAAAATGTGGCCCTCAGATGACCTAGAGAAATCTGCCAGGAACTTGTTTAAATACTCAGACTTAGGCCATGTTCTGTGCTTCTCAAGGCAAAGTGTGTGTGTCAGGGGAGACAGGGCCTGGACAAAGTTCTGCAGATGATTCTCAGGACAGCAAAATCTAAATGTTCCTGGGTTAGAGGATATTTCTAGCCATTGTATGCCTTTGCTTGTATCCTTCAGGGAGGATGCCACTGCTCCTGGGGTTTCTGAGCAGGCTTCTATGAGGGCTGATTACAGCAAGAGGCTCCTGGAGAAGGTCCCATCCGACAGCACGGTGACGACCAAATCCAAACTCTCTATGGTTGTCTGACTTCTGATCCCTGAGGGCGTTGAGGGGGAATGTTGGTGATTAAAGCCATTGGGTACCTTGTTACCTCCTTCTTCTTTTACTGGTGTGGTGAATTCCTCTCTGTGACCCAAAGAGTACTACCAATCAGGGAAGGAATGGGTTTGAAATCCCAGAGATGATGCTGCAAGAGGGAAGTTCGGCTAGGTCTAAAGGATAGGTTTCAACCTAGGTGACTTTGCACACCTCCCATACTTCCATCCCATTAGTTTGGGCTCCCGTTAGTGGCTTTATGCAAACCCCGCGCCCTCACTTCCCATTTCCTCCCGCCTCCCACCCTGCACCCTCTGAACACTTGGACAATCCTCTTTATTGTTCACATTCCAACCCAGTATGGTAACATGCACACGCAGAGATTAAAAACCTTCCAGCCACAACCCCAGGAGCCCAGCGGGGGAGGGGCTATCTGGGGGCAGGGCTGCGGATGACTCCTCCTACTGAGCCTCCAGGCGCACGGAGGCTTTTGCATAAACAAAGGAGAGCGGGAGGGGCTGCTCTCAGGGTGCGCTCGGAGGGAAAAGGGGTGACAGGCAGGTGTGGGACAGGACTTCCTTTCCCATCAGAGCAAGGGGCATCATCAGACACCATGAAATCCCTCTTCCCCTCTTTCCTAGCCCCAGGTTTAAGGGGTTGAGGCTAGGCTGGGGTGGAAACGGCACAAAGACGCGGGGCGCCCCCTTTCGTTGCCCACAGAACGAAAGGACTTGGTGGTTGCTTCCCCCCCCACACCCGAGTACTTGAGCGACGCATCGGGCGCCCTCTGCAGTACGCGCAGCGAAGCGCACCGAGGCTGCGGAGGCAGAGCTGCATGCTGGGCGCAAGGACAGGTGGGCGTGAAGCAAAAGGACAATTTTGCGAGTATGGGGTTTGGGACGAGGGTGGGGAGAAAAGGCGAAAGGGGACCACGTTAGACTGGAGAGCTAACTAAAAGGGTACGGACTTGGCGACGCCGCGACGAAGCCAAGGGAGTCTCTAGGGCGGGGGAGGGCTCCTGAAGCTGGCTGGTTGTGGGAAGGAGGGGATCACAAACACAGTAGGAAAGTCTTGTCACTGCGAAGGGGACGCGGCATCATCTCTCCTCTGGAACTGAGGAGAGAGAAGGTCTGAGAATCTGCCCTCTGCTAGCGTTATCTCCCCTCTCCCTTTCGGGGAGTGTCACCCAGATCCCCTCCCCTGCTCACTGAGCTGCAATGAGCCCCGGGGCAGGTACGTGAGTGAGCCTCCTCTCTGTGTGCTTATGGCCCTTGGCTGCGCTTGTGCAGCCAAATCAGGGTGACTGACTGCGTGTCTGTGTTGGTTCAAGTGTGTCTCTGCTGCAGCCTCAGGCGTCTCGACATACCAGAGGGTCTGCAAAGTTATGTTCCTTGCCAGGGAGGGGTTGAGGGCAAGCAGAGAGAACGCCTGGGCAACTGGGTCATTTTTCCCACCCAGCCTCCTCCCCTCCTCCCCTCCACACTCTGCAGCTTTGGAGTCATATTAGTTACCTTCTAAAACGTTCAGTTCTTCGGTCCAAGGTGAGGCATAAAGAGGGAGGGAGAGACAGGTGAGCTTTTAGCTAGGCAAGTCATCATCCTAGGCCTTCTCTCACCCAGCTGTCTCTGTATCCTAGGTCCCCACCCTTGACTCCCTCCGCATTCTTCTCCACTCCCATCCCAACCTTAGACACTCCTAACTTTTTACCGAGAAGGCCTGGAAAACGAGAGCCTCCGGCCTGCCATGCTCTCCAGCCAGCCTCACCTGGCCTAGTCTCCGCTGGGGCCGCCGCCCGCGCCTCCCCGGGCGCCCCCAGCTCCGCCGGGTCCCCCGGGTCCCGGTCCCTTTCGGCCGCACTCTCCGCTCTTTATCTTCTTCCTCGCCATGTGGCCCCGGAAACTCGCCTGGATTTTGGCTGCAGCAGCGTTGGCTCCCGGATCATCCAGCGGGATGTCTAGAATATCGTCGTCTGGTTTGGAGCAGGCGCTCTCCTGAGGATGGGACAGGGGTTCTAACGACTGATAAGGCCCAGATTATGAGGGCAAGGGGTAAGGAGGACAGGGGGGACCTCGAAGGCGGTGGGAGAAGCAGAGCGGGAAGACTCGGAGGGGCAGGCGAGCACATCTCCTAGGCAGTAGCCACCGAGAAGGTTCAGGGCCAGGTGGACACAGGAAGAAGTGCATGGGAGGGTGGAGAAAGGAGAAAGTCAGCTAATCCTGCTGAAAGTAGCCTTTAGTTTCAGGGGGCTGCGGATTTGAATGAACGAACGGTGAGTCTGGAAGGGCAGAGAAAAAGCTGCCGGCACATGTGAAAGTGACCACCCTATGCTCTGAGAAGATGCCTCCAGTTCAGAAGGGCCTTTCTGTGTACAGGATTCCCCAGTGAGTGGACACAAATATCTGCTAAAGAGCTGCCCTCCTCCCTGCCCCCTCCCCTCCCCGCCCCCTCAATAGTACTGCACCAGAGCTCAAGAATTTCAGGAGAAGATGAGGCCACTGCTCCTTGATTCAGCCAGAGGCCTGGGATCTGTGTTTCCACTGGGCTCGCCATTTCCTACTGTGCCCCAAGTTGAACTCAAACACCAAAAAAAAGGTAAAACAACAGTAACAGAAAACGAAACATAAGACAAGAAGTCCTTTAGTTAGTGTCCTCATGGGAAGAAAAGAGTTAGGCCAATGGCTACATTTAAGCTCTTACCTTGTCCCAGGTGCAACAGCTGTGTTTTCTAGGCATTTTAGTTCTTCCTCAACAATAAAGCTGGGGCACTCTTTTCTTTGTTTTCTTTACTTTCCTTTCTTTTTTTGTGTGTTTTGTTTTTTGTCTTTTGAGACAGGGTTTCTCTGTGAAACAGTCCTGGCTGTCCTGGAATTCACTGAGATCCACCTGCCTTTGCCTCTCAAGTGCTGGGATTAAAGGCCTGTGCCACCTTTCATTCTTACTTGAGTTTACCATGATGCAATTGATGATTAGAATGTCAACAGCAAAACAAAACAAAAGAAAACAAAACAAAAAAAGCTTACCTAGGGTTCCAGGCAATTATCTGTATCTGGTAGATTTGAACCTTGTATGTCAAGTTCTAGAGTTTATTTTAATGCCTAAGAAAGGAAATGCAACCAGCTGCACAGCTGAGTTGTACTCTTAGCTGTAATGGTGCGGTTCGGGGGAGTTATCTGAGCGTCCCAGTCTTACATGGTCCATTTGAGAAAATGAGGATAATAATATTCACTTCTATGGGTTCTGGAGAAGAGTAAATCACCTGGTATCTAGTGGCATAATCTATTGATCAGCAAACAGTAGCTATGTAAAATGATTGACTATGTAAGCCCAAAGTGACCTGAAAACAACAACCTTGCACAGTTTGTCCTAATAATATGTTATGTGCAATGCAATGGTTTAGTCAGTGAAATATCATATATATATATATATATATATATATATATATATATATATATATATAGTCAGTCCCACATGATCATGTCAAACTAATAAGGCCATAACCATCTCAGCTTTATAAATATACCCTGTTATGCTTGCACTATTATGAAGTTGTCTAAACACATTTCTCAGAACATATTCCATCATTAAGGAATGTGTGATATAATTAAAGTCCCAATATATATAATCTATGTGTGTGATATAATCTATGCCCCAATGTTCTGTCTCTTCCCTTTCTTTTCCTTTCTCTCCCTTTCTCTTACTCCTGCTGTTTCTCAGAGAGCTCAGATCAAATCTAGGACCTTATGCATGATAGGCAAATGGTTACCACTTAACTATATCCCTATAGCAAGTGACTTGTGTCCCAGGCAAGCCTTGCACTCACAATCTTACTGCCTCTTCCTACAGAGTGCTCCGGGCATGTTTTCGTGTCCAATTTCTGTTCCTCTGTCACCCTGCTCTATGTGGGAATAGAAAGGATTAAAACAAGACATGGTAGCAGATGCCTGTACTCCCAGTACTTTGTTGCTATGAAGCCTGAGGAAGGAAGATCAGGAATTGGAGGCCATCCTAGGCTACATGAGATCCTCTCTCACACACACACACACACACACACACACAACCACCCCACTCCAGACAAAACAACATTAAAGAAAGGATGAGGACTAGAGGCTTAATACTGAAGCATCAGTAATAACTGGGGAGAGGATGTTGCTATGATGTCAGAAGGGCATTTTCTCTTGACGGGCCTCCTCTGGCTTCTGGGATTTTGTCTTTATTTTTTGACCAAGGTGCTCACTATTTTCCCTGTTTCTTTCTCCTCACATCAGGTGGCCAAGATTCCACACTCTAAGTTAGTTTTCTTCTGCCTCATTCTGACCACCAACTATCTAATTGTCAGAAATGGGTAGGGTATGGGTGAGGATTCAGTGTCATCTGCCCTTGACAGGTTTGCCCTAGGGACATCTTTTTTAAATTTTAGTTTATTTTCTGAGACAAGGACTCATCATGTAGCCTTGGGTGACACACAACTTGCTGTGTTGGCCAGGCTAGTCTTGAACTTCCCACAGTTCTCCTGCCTCTGCCTCTTGAGTGTTGGGAATACAGGTGTGAACTACCATACCCAGCCTGTAAGTTTAGCTTTCTACTCCAGAAGCCCAAGCCTGAGTTTACAAATGACTCCCTCTCATCATGTTTCCCCAGCTGTCCTCATTTCCTGGGCCTCAGAGTTCCTTAATTTGTGCTCAAGATGCTTCTCAATCAATTTAAACACAGTTTCAAGGAGTTGCTAAGAGGCTGGTCTGAGTGCAGATGGATGGGCCTAAAACATCCTTTGTCTTTTTGCCTTTCTTAGCTCTGGGGCTCATCATGACATCTTATATTCACATAAAATCCAAGTCAACTCCTTCAGGTTTTCCGATTCTCTGAGTGTGAGTCTTCCTTGGAATAGTCTCAGGAAATAGACACACATCTTGAAAGAGGACAGCAAGCATAAAAACCTATTCCAGATTCCCTCGCCTTGGCCTTGGCAGCTGTAGACACCGTGGACATTGGGGGGTTGAGTGCTAAAGGAGCCTTTGTCTCCAACCACCCTAAGACCTGGCCTTATTGCCACCAACCACAGTCAAAATCAAAACCTGGCAAAACAGGCAAAGCTACCCCCACAGGGCCTAGCATGAGGCTATGCTGCTCATCACCTGGGTCTGCTCCCTCAGGCTGATTCCTTAGGACAGGATGCTCTTGGCCGCCCAGAAGCAGAACTGGAGGCAAAAGGGAAAAGAACCCAGGATCTGCTCTTTGGTCTTGGTTCTCGGGCAACTGCCTCCTGCAGCCAAGACTGATGCTGGTCTGTGCTGAGGGGCTCTGAATGAAGCAGGGACAAAAAGCTGGGGGTGGGCAAATGCACTTGCCAAAAAAGGAGAAGCCATGGATGAGCACATCACTTTGCTTCTGAGACTCTCATTTTCTTCAGTACCAAGTAGAGCTTAGCTCAGGCGAATAGTATCCTTCAGTTCCCCAAATCCGAACAGCTGGGGTTTTGTTTGTTTTTGAGACAGGATTTCTCTATAGCTTTGGAGGCTGTCCTGGAACTCACTCTGTAGACCAGGCTGGCCTCAAACTCACAGAGATCCTCCTGTCTCTGCCTCCTGAATGCTAGGATTAAAGGCATGTGCCACCACCACTCGGCCGAGCAGCTTTAGGAACTATGCCTGTCTGCTGACTATTCTATGTCAGGCCTTGTGCTAAGCACTTGGCACATTTTATCCTATGTAACCCCCATTTCAGAAGTGAAGAAATAACCTCAGAGACATTTTATAACTTCCCAGGTTGCATGGCAAACCAATAGTGAAATGATCTGGTTCAGAAGCTTGTACTGTTACCCACCGCCTGGGGCGGGCGGTTACTTCTGTTAACTGGTTTGGAGTCAACTAGAATACAAATAAAATAAAATAAAATAAGAAAAGAAAAAAAAAGGAGTGAGGTATCAAAACAGATTTCTTTTCCTTTTCCTATTAAATGAAGGCAGGAAAATCATGTATGTTGGCTATGCCAATCAGCCACCGGAACACTGAATAGTAGCTCTTTAAAAAAACATTCCCTGGAAAAAGAACAGAATTGTTTTCTTCATCCCCATTTCTGTCTAAGCTTGTTTACCAAGGGGGTGGGGGACAGATAAGGAAAGACTAGATTCTTCCCAAACATCAGGTGGGTTGGTCACGGAGGAGAGACCCAGAGAAAGACATAAAGAGCAACACTGCTCTCTACAGCATAGGGCAGGAAGGTGCCTGCTAGCAGTTCTGTCTTTCTCCAGCCCTCCACCCTTCTTGCCCCCTCTTCTTGCTTCCCTCCATCACCACAGACTAAAATAGACACTGACCATTCTCTGGCCCTTTGGTTCACTGGACTTGGTACATGAAAACAGAAGATTCTATGTCAGGGTCCATTGGAGGAGGTGTCCCAGAATCCGAGGCATTTACCACCTTTGGTAGCCCTACTGTGTGGGTAGTTGCTCTTCTTCTTAGGGGATACTGATTTCAGTCATGTCAACCACACCCTCAGTTATTATCTATCAGCATCAGCTATCTGTTATGTGGCTATCTACTTGCTATGTATCAATGGCTTCCTGGGTACTCACTGTGACACGGCCCTGCATCAGTGGCTTCCTGGATATTCACAAGCACTAGCCAGGACAGACAGGGCTTGCAGGCTGGAGCCCCACATCTCACCCTCATCACACTGCAGATCCCAAAGGAGGGAAATTCCATTCCTTTCCAAGCTTCCCAGTCTTCACTCACACATGTCTTCCCACTGACTGTGTCTCTTGATTCTTTCCCCCATCCTGCTTGCCTTCTCATCCTATTCTTTCTTGCTCAGCAGTACCCCCTGACTCATATCTCATAATCTGCCGTCTATTTATTTTCTTTATTTAATAAAACACTGCTGGAGATGAGGAGCTCTTCCTCAATCAAGACTGAAGACCCCGAATTTCTCCTTTCATAGCCAAAAAGTGGTTCCTGGGCTGGGTGTGTAGCTCAGAAGCAGAGTGTATATTTCGCACACAGAAGGTCCAGAGTTCAATCCCCAGCACCAAAAGTAAGTAAGTAAATAAATAAGCAATCAAACTGTTCTCTAGAGAACAACAAACAGCTTCCCTGGAACCGTCTGTCAGTTTTCTTCAAGGGGCGGGACTATATGTGATTGGCATGCTTCTTTTTAAATAGTTTTTCTGGTCTACACATTAACTGCTATGAGCATTTACTGCAATAGAAAACAGTACACTTCAAAGAGGGACCAGAGGGCAGCCTTTTGAGAGGACAGGGCTCCATACTTGTCAAAGATGCCTACCTGGGAAAAACCACATCTCTAAACCTCCGTTTGTACAACTGTTAAAAGACCTGCCTCTCCGAACTAGCACACTGGCAGCTGTTATTGATTCTAACAAGAGTTAAAATTTCAACTATGGCTTGCCCCTAAATTCTCGCTGCCTTTTGTCACCCAGACATCAGGATGTCTCACCCCTTAAAGAATTGGGCTACTCCTTCCTTCCAAACTCATTTGTTTATTTTTTGCACACTGTGGGTGAAGGGTGGGGTGCCCTCAAGTACCTTCTGGCGTTTTTAGCCAGGCTGACAGAGAATACCAAGAGTGTGGAGTCGTCTTTCTCCGCAGATAGGAATTAAGAATAAGCACGTTTTATTTAGGTCTGGTCACTCTATTCTTTTAGCTAGCCAGGAGTCGAGACCTGTGCTGGGCGCGGTCATACAAGTGCTTTTAACAGGACCTGTTTTGGTGTTAGGCACTTGCAGCATCCAGTTTCCGTGTGGGCGCTGACACAGACACTTCCTCCCCTCGCCAGCAGGGCTCTCTCACGGTCACTCACCCAGCACCTTCCAAAAGAGAAGGCGTTGGGGGCCGGGCCAACTCCTCCCCAGAGCCACACTGACTAGGCTCTTTGCTGCCCATCACCACCAAGACCAGGTGGATTCTCCCCTCCTTAGCCGTATAAGGGGTAGACAATCATCTGAGGGTCGTGAAGATCTTGCCTCGGTCCCACGACGGCAGCAACGGGATAGGAAATGGTACCAGGCCAAAAAATACCAAGGGAAAGGACTTGCACACCAGCAACAGTTTCCAGTGTCTCCCTGGGAGAAGTTCCACCTGTCGTCTAACCTGCAGCTTTCCTGCAGGAAAGCTCTGCTCAGCTCCCGATCCAACCCAGACTGCCTGGCCCCTGGGCTCTCAGACGCCCCCGCAAGCTGGGAAGCATTTTCCCCTGGGCTTGGCTCAGATCAGACAGGCGTCTTCCACCACCCAATACAATATCTCAGCACCCTCCTTCCTCACATGCTTCCTAGGTCTTCCGCACCCTCTTCCATCCCTCTCTCACCCTCCAGGGTTCTCCGGTGCCCCTTGTCCCAGACCAAGATGAGTTCAAGCATGGACTTACCGTGCAGCAGTCCATGTCGGTGTTGAGGGTCCTTGGCTGGGGTGGAGCCTGGCGCAGAGTGGGGGTGGATCTGTACGATACTGGGTGGCAGCTCAGCGGCTGTCCGGGACTCTCCGACCAGAACAGAGCCCTTGCAGAACCAACCTCTCTCCTCTTGAGTCCGGTCTCCCGCGCTCTGCAACTCTTGCGAATGTAACCTGAGCCCTGCGGCCTCAAAGCCAATCAGGACGCACTTTTAGTAGGGTGGGCGGGGAGAGCTGGAGCGAGGACCACTCCCTCTCTCCGCTCTCTCCGCCTTGCTCGCTTTGGTGCCCCAACCCCTCCGCCTACACACTTCCATCCATTCCTCCTACACACCCCATCACCCAAATTCAATCCCTCTGCTCTAAACCACAGACTGCCAGGCAGATGTACGTCGGAGTAGGCACAAGGCTCCCAACATCCAGGGCAGAAACACACATCTGGGCGCAGCTCGCCTTACCGCCCATAGATAGAAAACCTGCATCCTCCTCCCTATACTTTCACAACCCATAGTCTCAAACATTGCTTCCTCTATCTCCCCTCTCTGCAAAGAATAGCTCCAGAAACTGCAAAGAAACTGCCCTCACCACTCTGGCTACGGAGAAAGCTGTTTATACACAGCCTGCAGGATGGGTACAGAGCGACGCAGACGCTTCAAGCCTCATGCATCCGTACATACTCCCCGGCTCAGTGAAGTGTGCCTGTCTTCCCACATACAGACACAGCAGACACAATAGGCAAAAACAACCACACAGGCCTTGTACACACACCGTGTAAGACACAGGTTAATCACAAACTTCCTGTTTGGGGATTGGGCGCTAGTACACAGACAAAAATGCCTGCATTCCCGCTGCTGGCAATATATGCATGAAATACTTCTTTTTAAAATTTTATTTAAAACATTATATTAGCACACATTAATTCTACATAATAATAGTTGGTTTCATAATGACTTTTTCATTCGTGTACATAATGTATTTAAATAATTTTCATCTGGTTACCCTCTCTTCCCCCTCCCACTTCTGATAATCCCCATTCTTTCCACAAGTATCCCTTTTACTATCATGTGGGTTTTTTCTGAGGGAAGGAACCCATTGAATTTTATTAGGGTTGTTTACAGGAGCGTGGGTAAGGGTTTGTTTACAGGAGCGTAGGTAGGCATCTTACTAATGACTCACCACTGAAGAAAATGTCTCTCTGTACCTCACCAACCATTAACTGTGTATAAATCTTAAGGGAGAGATGGGACCTCATTTGCCCCTCCCCCTTTTTATGACAGAATGTTGGTGGGCCCAATCTCATGCAGATCTTGTACAGGTAACCCAGCTGCTAAGAGTTCAAGAGTTCAACAGTCAAGTCAATCCTGGAAGTCAGAATTCCATACCTCACCTCCCTTCTTCTGGTTCTTATATTCTTTCCACACCCTTTTCCACAATGTTTTCTGAGCCTTGGAAGGGTTGATTGTGTATGTACACATAACACACACACACACACACACACACACACACACACACACACACACACACACACACACAAGTTGCTGGGCATTCAATAACCATTTATTTTCAGTACTTTGACCCTTCTAAGTGTCTGCAGTCATCACTGACCAGGTACCTATTTTGTATCTACCCATGGTCTGTGATCTGTCCATCCTTCCCACCCATCTGCATAAAATAAAATCACTTATGCCCAGCACCCATTTTGAATGCACGTATATACTGGTGCAGACTTAGCACACCCACCCATCCCACTCCACACACTAGACTTCCTAACCTTTCGATTCATTGCCTCAAAATAAGGCAAAGGTTAACCACCCTCTCACTTGCTCTTTGGAAGAAAGAGGATGCTGTCAACTCAAGCATTGTGGAGTTATCACTAGTATTGGTCCCTTGAGCCTATGCTGGGGAAGGATGTGAGTTGGGGAGAGGCTGGGAAACAGAGATGTGGAAGGGACATCTGGGGTAGGCAACTTGCTCTTTTTTATGGTCACTTAACTTCCTAGACTGTCAAGGTAGTATATCTTGACTGTATTGTATGTTATGCTGGTAGTTGGGACACCTCAAAAATCTCAAGTCCTCCTCAGCTGAGGTCTCTGACACTACAAGGAAGGAAGGCTATGGCTTTAGAGCAGACAGGAAGAAATGCCCTGTGGTCCTGAGCAGGACAGGGCACCCCAAGTAGCAGAACTGCAGTACTGTCACAGGCCAGCTACAACAGTGGGACTGTTGAATGCCCTTTCACTGAGTGTTTAGGCCATGGCTTTCATTGCTAAGGGGAGAATGAGTAGGAGGGATATGCCAATGTCCACTCAGGTTGGGGACAGGATTAGCCAGTGGGGCTCCAAGCTGAGATGGAGGCTGGCTGGGATTCCAGGGTTGGGGTGTAGGGGTGTCTCTCCCAGCATGTTTGGGACCCACCCACCCCTGTAACAGCAAATCTGTTCCCCAATCTGTCTCTGGCACATCTTTAGTCCCCCACCTCCACCAAATGGCAGGATGTCCTAGGAACTCAGGTCCTTGCCTAAATGACAAACACATCTGGAGCCCCTGGTTTTGCCAACTTCCCAGGTTCTTTTACTCCAGAATCCAGAGGGAGAGGGGAGGGGGAAACTAAGGGTCAGAGAGGATATCAGATCTGGACTCTGCTTTTCCCAAATTAGAGCTGAGGAAGCTGGGATTTGGTGAGTTTGCAGTGAAGTCTCCCGAGTTGCTAGGCAACATCGCTCTGCAGGCTGTGCTGCCTCTGGGCCCTTCTTCCTGCTGGTCAGAACTGAAAGGAGGGGTATCTTTATCCCCCTCTTCCAACTCCTACACAGCACCTCCCTCCCTTCCTCTTGTAAGACACCTTTGTGTGGGGTGAGGGTGTCTGAACACTGGCAGACCCATGGGATACCAGATACGGCAACTGTCAGTTCCATCCACAAAACAACCATTTCAGTAACAGCCCACTTGAAGTGCCCACACAGAACTGGCCTCAGTGCTTGGCCTGGGGGATGGGCAGACTTCAAGGTGAGGAAAAGACAGACAGAGAGGAAGGCAGAGCCCAGAATGAGAAGACAGACACATTCATAATTCAAATACAAAGAGGCGAGTGACACATATATGCAGACTCAAAGGCATGCAACACGGATTGCTCACATATTTCCAGAAACACCCTGAGCAGGCTGTCTCACTGTGACATCCACCACTTCTTCCTGTTGGACTCCCTCACTGCCTCGGAGCACACATTGAGGCTGGTAGGAAGCCCTTCTTCTGGACAAGCAAGGTGAGCTGATGGGACTGTTGCCTGTGACTTTCTAGGTGAGCTTAGAGATGGGACCGATGCAACCTGGGGCCCTTGTGTGTGACTGCATGAGTCTGGTCTTTGGCAAAGTTGTGTCAGGTCATGCTTCCCTCCATGGCCTGCTTAACCTTAGGGCCTGGTGTCAGAGGTCAAGTTTTAGAGAACTACTTATGGTTGACAGGCCATAAACTTAACTCTTCCAGTTTCAACTCCCCTGCCCATTGGCCAGCTCCCACAGCTGCTGAAGGTAAGGATTACAGACCTGGAAAGAAGAGTTCCAGAAAGGCCAGGGTAGGGAGTGAGTTAGGGTGAGCTACTGCCCTGGACTGGAGCCAGACGGGATTGTGGAGATAAAGACTAGAAGGTAAGGCTGGAAGAAGAGATGGTTAGCCCATTGAGAGGATAAAACATAAATGAGTGTAAAGCCTCTGTGGTCCAATACCATCCTTCCTGGGACAGGTGGAGAGGAGTTTGCAGAGGATTGGTCCTAGTAAGAAAGGGGAAAAAAAAAGCACTGAGGTGTCATGTGACAATGTATTTGCCAATACTTGTGGCTTCCCCTCCTGGGAGTGGGCCCTCTCTGAACATAACATCCCCGCTCAAACCCACAGACTCCATAATAAGAAGGGGTGGGAAAACTGGAGGCTTGTGCCTTCGGCAGAGCTGTGCTAGGGCTTCTGAGGTCAGGGTTTTACCCATTTGAGTGGAGGGAGTGGGGGTAGCAGGAAATTCAGTTTTCTCTGCAAATATTTCAGCTTTTGCTGTAGCCGTATTTTTAGCAACCTGGTTGGCAGAGGAGGAGCCTGGGTACATTTTTAAAGGGGCCTGTGCCAGACTGGAGGGCTCTTTCCACCCTTAACCCACATGTCAGAAAGAAGGGGGAGGAAGAGGGCACATGGCATAAGGGATGTGTTCAGACTTACAATTCAGGGTTGCTGGACTGTAGGTGACCATGAGGTCATCTTTATCAACAGTCATTGTTCATCACCAGCAGCCTTACGTTCCACAAATTCATCGAGAAGAGTAAATATTTCCTGAACTTGAGCTGTGAAGAATGCTATAGGGACACAATCTAGAACTGTATAATATGTAGTTCACCCTCCATGTCTATGGGTCTGAAGGTACGGACTCAGCTAACTGCAGACTGAAAATATTCAGGGAAAATAAACTCATCTATACCGTTCAGACTTCCCTTCTTGTCATCATTCCATAATACAGTATAAGAATCATTTACATAACATTTACATTGAATTAAGTCTTATGCATAAGCTAGAGAAAGTTTAAAATATACAGAAGGATCTGCATAGGTTACATGCATACATGTCATTTTAAATGACTTTTAAATTATTTAAAAATTTTTTTGTGTGTATGTATAGGTCTCTGTGTGGGTATGTGCAAATGAATGCAGGTGCCCATGGAGACCAGAAGAGGGTGTTAGATCCCTCAGCAGCTGGAGTTACAGGCAGTTGTGTGAGTCGGGCACCTGAGAGGGGTATTAGGAGCCAAACTTATGTTCTCTGTAAAAGTGGGACATGCTTGTAAGGTTGAGCCATCTTCCTAGCCCCAAATATATCATTTTGTATTAGAAACTTGGGTCCCTGGGAGTTTTCCAATGGATATTCAGGTCAGACTCAGGCAGAGAAAGAACCAACAATGATGAGTGAATACTGAAGCTAAATCCCATTAGTGTGTTCAAAGGGCTTCCATGGGCATCACTCAGTGTGGTACTTTAAAGACGAACTAGCATTTTAAACCCCCTTTCTGGGGCCAAGATAAAGTTAAATGCCCAGCTATTTGCATGGTATCAGGTCTCTAGTGTGATACAGACCTGGGGCTGCAGCACATTGGTTTTCTTCCCAAAAGCACCTCATAGGACTGGGGAGATGGTGCAGGTCATGCAAACATGAGGACTTGTTTGGATCCTGGCCTTACTGTAAAAGCTGGGTGCTGGGGAGGGGAGAGATGGATAGATGCCTGGAGCTCATTGTCCAGCTAGCCCCTACCTAATCAGTGAAATCCAGGTTTAGTGAGAGACCCTGTCTCAAAACTGAGTTAGACATTCATTGTGGAAGACATAATGTCAGTTAGTATCTACAAGCACACCACGCTCACACATACATACATACATACATATGGTGCTACAACCTCTCCCATCATATTGGGTTTGATGTGGTGAGTTGTGTTGTGTTCGATTAAAAAAATTAGGCCTATGGACTTCTCTCTTACTTCTTGTGCATAAAATAAAGGTAATAAAGGATAGGTACTAAAGAATAGTAGTTATTATGGGATTTGAGAATTTGGATGATCACAAAGACATTCTGAATGAGGCTGACCTGGAGCAAGGTTTGGACTTATAAAAGTGAAGAGAGAGGGTTGAGAGAGAGAGCAGAGGACATTGGAGGTAGGGATGTTGTGAGCCACAGTGTTCATTTCATGTCACTGAACTCACACCATCTCTGCCTCTGGCTGGAGGATCCCTGATGATGGACGTCTTAATCTCCTTCTCTGTGCTCAGGGTTGTCATGTTTGAAGTTCAGTGTCTCAGTGCCATTTATGGTGATATGCTAGAGCGTGTCTAGACCATGAGGAGCATACCAAATGGTGCCCGTTACCCCAGTGTTAGCCTCACTGTTATTTAGAGATTTCTTCTTCCCTTCCTTCAGTTTGCTTCCTGCTTATTGGATGAGTAAAAGCTTCAGTTGGCTGACCAGTGTGTGTACCTGCCGGGCTAACACATTTTCCTGGAACATTTGCCCAACTCGAACATTTTAATAGCTAATATTATTTGAATAATAAACTTCAGAACCAATCTAAAAATAGCCTCATCAGTCAGAGGTCCAGACACATGTTTGTTGTAACTGACTTTTTTTTAAAGACAGGGTCTTATGTATGTAGACTTGGCTGGCCTCAAACTTGCTATAGATAGCCACAGATTCCGATCTGCTGGGCCTTCTGTCTCTGCCTTTGGAGTGCTGGGTTTACAGGCATGTGCTACCACACCTGGTTTATGTGGTTGGTCCTGCAGATGGAGCCCATGGATTTGTGCTTGCTAGGAAAGCACTCTACATTCATAGCAGCCTTTTAATTGAAGTTTAAACTTTTACAGAAAGACTTAACGAGCTATAATTTTTATATCATCCCATAGTCCATGTAAGGACCTTTGCTCCTTTTGTCACTTAGCTTGATAAGTAAAAACAAAGCAATCTTGGTTGGAGCAGCAGTGAATCTACTTATCCAAATGAGGGTTCTGACCACTGTGCTGTGGCTGTCTAGATCAGGGCAGCCTGGGGGCAACTCATCCAGGAGATGAGGATCCTCTGAAAATTACCCAGAATAGTCGTCCCCTGCCTGTGTGAATGTGGTCAGGGTTGCAGCCCTGTGCTTCACCATGGTGATGGTCCCTGTAAGTTTGGAGTGGTTGTTCTGATCATATCCTTTGGTCTCTGGGTATGTGGTTTACTGGTCAGTTAGAATTTATTGCCTTTTTGTAATACTTGAAAAAAGCCTTTTGATTTTACTTATACGAAAGCTAGTCATGTAGTATATAATGAACTCCTCTGTGCCTGTCATTCATAATCAGCAATTTTCAACTCATCACCAAACTTATTTATGTCTCATAATTTTCATTATTATTTTATTCATAAATATTCAACTATATATTTATGAAATGTAAGGCATCTTTAGTACTTACTTTTAAAACTTATGATTATTACATTGTTAGCTCTATAGGGAAAGAGGAGAAATTCTGGGGACCCAATGTACCATGGTGACATTTCCTAAGAGTGACACTTAGGTATACAGCACACAGACATCAATAAACTTCGGGTGGGTTGAGTTAATTTGATTGTGGTAATCATTTTATAATGTACATAGCTTAGTTAGGGTTACTATTGCTATGATGAAACACCAGGACCAAAAGCCAAGTTGGGAAAGAAAGGGTTTATTTGGCTTACACTTCCACATCATAGTCCATTATTGAAGGAAGTCAGGGCAGGAGCTCAAAGGGCAGGAACCTGGAGGTAGGAGCCGATACAGGGGCCAAGGAAGAATGCTGTTTACTGGCTGGCTTGGTTTCCCATGACTTGCTCAGCCTGCCTTCTTATAGAGCCCAGGACCACCAGCCCAGGGGTGGCCCCACCCACAATGGACTGGGCCCTCCCACATCAATCACTATTTAAGAAAATGCCCTACAGGCTTGCCTACAGCCTGATCTTATGGTGGCATTTTCTCAGTTGAGGTTCCTTCCTCTCAGATGATTACAGCTTGTGTTAAGTTGACATAAAACTAGCCAACAGTACACATTTACCAAGTCATCACATTGTATACTTGAATATATACAATTTTCATTTGATATATATACATATGTACATATATTAGAGAAAATATAAAATGTAAAACAATAAGGAAAAATTAGAACGGTTTAATCATTGTAGCTTTAGCACACTGTGTGGGATATAGTAGATACTCAATAAATATTTTTCTAATAATTGAATTTATTAAGGTTGAAATTAATGAGTATATGTCAAGAGGAAGAAAGATTTAGATTACTGGCCATTGCAGTAATCAGACGTGACATTACTGGAAGTGACACATGGTTCTGTTAGAGGCCCAGTACCTCTTCAATAAGAACACTTGATGCTCTTGCAGAGGAACCAAATTCAGTTCCCAGCATCCACATGGAAGCTCACAGCCATTGGTAACTTCAGTTCTAAGGGATCTGATGTCCTCTTCTGGCATCTGGTGGCACTACACACATTTTGAACATATACATGTATGCAGGCAAAACACTCATACACATAAAATAAATAAATATTTTAAAAAGCTAAACTAAGAGCCAGGTGGTAGTGGTGCATGCCTTTAATCCCATTACTCAGGAGGCAGAAGCAGGCAGATCTCTTGAGTTTGAGGCCAGCCTGGTCTACAGAGCAAGTTCCAGGACAGCCAATGCTACACAGAGAAACCCTGTCTCAAAAAACTGAAACACAAACCAAAACCAAAACCAACAAATGAAACAAGAAGGCAAGCTTTTCTGAAGGAGATAGATTTTCATGGCTCTGCAGTCTGGTCTCAGGTTTCCATTCTGATGAATTGAGACATGGAGATGTGTTTCTTAGATGTCCTCATTGAGGTGGCTGCTTCATGGGAGCATGGCAGATAAAGAATGCCAGGGCCTGAAAACCAGGAAGAAGCCATGTTTGTACCCTTGACTTGGTTTAATATTTATTTTAGTTTTAATATTCCCTTTCTTTGGCTTGGCTAAGCATTCCAACATCATCTCACCTATGCCCAGGGATATTCAAGGTAGGAGTGTGTCTCAGGTATTGCACAAGAGAGGCCAAGGTGAGGCAGTCAGTTTTGTAGCAGTGACCCTCAGAGGGTCCCACAAGAGAACCTTGCATCAGAGTTTCAGAGTCTCCTCCTAGTAATAATCTCAGAAAGCCTTATTTTTATTTTTTAAAAAGTCAGGACATTTCTCTCATGGGCTACAGAGATGCTACCAATCCCATATTCCTTGAGTAAGTTCATATGTTAATAAGTGTCTAGTTTGCTCTCTGTTGCTATGATAACACCACCACCAAAAGGCAATTTGGGAAGGAAGGGGCTTATTTCATTTCATGGCTTACTGTCCGTCATCAAGGGAAGTTGGGTAGGAGCTCAAGACTGAAACAGAACTGGGAGGGGTGCTGCTTACCATCTTGCTCGTTTCTTATAAAACCCAGGACTACCTATTTGAGGGTGGTACCACCCACAATGGGCTTGGCCTTCCCATATTAATAATTAAACAAGAAAATTCCCCAGAGACAGGGCCACAGGCCAATCTGATGGAGGCAATACCTTACACTCAGTTGAGGTTTCCTTTTCCCAGGTGACCCTAGTTTGTGTCAAGTTGATAAAAACTAAGCATTACAATGCAATGGCTTGAGCCTCCTAGGACAAGCCAGTTTCCTGTTGGGTGACTAAAGGCTAAGGTGTGACTACTGATTATAAGGCATGATTGATCTAACACCTACCAAGGATGTCTTTAAATCCACACAAACCATCTTTTGCTGAAATGTCACAGGTGCTTCTCACAGTAAACCTGTTGGTATAGAAACATCTCTTGCCCTGGAGCTTCAGGAGGAAGGCCATATTGGTAGGATTGTTTGCATTGGCTGCTGTGCAATATGTGTTTGTCATGAGAGAGGCAAACACTTAGAACTCAGTCATTGCAGCTTCCTTATGGGCACTACCCAGAATGAAAGGCATTTCATGCTGCCTTGGGATGGGATCGTGGTAGGAATTTGGTTATTTGGACCAATGTATTTTCATATGTAAAAATAAGAGTACTTTTATCTAGCTTAACATGCCCTTCCTGTACAACCTTGGGAAGTGAATTTGTTTTCTTGATTTCTTATTTTGTGCAGGTTTTGATCAGACTAGAGCCCTGAAAGATAAGAGATTATTGAAACTTAAGCTTTTGTTATCCGGCAGTTCATGCGGAACATCGAAGTGTATGCGTTCATATTGTTTGGGTTGATGTATTTGTGTTATTTTTGCTTTTCCTTCACTGGGTTGTGTGTTGGAGTGGGGTGAGTGGGAGGAGAACTGAACATGACTTGTTTCTGGATTGGGTTGTTAGTGGGAATGTTCCTGCTGCTTAGAGAGAAGACATGCTAGGCAAAACCATGTCTCTTTCTGACCCCAAGGCATCAGATTTCACTAGTATTTCAACAGTCCTTTAGTCTCTGTGTAGACTGGGTTTACACAGCCTTTTATAGTATATGCTCTTTGGAAGAGAAAGAATGAGAAGTTTGGTCCTTAGAAAAGAAGCAACACACCCTGTTCTACTGGGTAGAAGACACGAAGTGTACCCCTGAGACATGGCAGTATGTTTAGAGTGTCAGATCACGACAGTGCACCTATTGTTTTGAGAGGATGGGGCCCACATGTGCAGGTCACTTCTAGAGGTTCTTTGATGGCCTCTAAAAACCCCAGGGACAACTAGCAATTCAGACAGAGCTCATGCAGCCGCATGCAGCCTTGTTCTCCTAATCGGTTGTTGTAGCTTAGTTTTGCTTTGTTAAAGGAACTATCATAGAATTTGAGGTGACCACTCCGTTTTTGCAAGTCACACTCAAAGCCTTGTCTCCCAGTGTCTCATTATTCCTACAGCGTCTATAACCTCTCCTAGTTGTTTTGTGTCTGGGGCACAAGCTTGCTACAATTAGAATCACCATCAATTAAGGAGGTGTCCCTTAAGAGAAAGATGAGGACTAGGTGGCTTTGAGTATTTTATCTCTAGCCAGATATCAGGTCTGTCTGCTGCTTCTTTAAATAAAAGCAAAGCCTTTTTAAGGTTAGCTTTGGAAGGAGACAGATTGAAGACAGAGGGATGTTCGTGCAGAGCAGAGCAGCTATTTTATCTAACCTTCGCAGTTCTTCAGGCAATGAGAGTACTTGATAATCTGTATACAGCTACCGGTCTGGCTATCCCAATATTCGGAAGAGGCAATTAGACTCTGCAATAATAGAGACTTGCTACCCATTTCTCAGCAATGTGGGCTTGTTTCCTTCGAAATGGACACTACCTTTAACTCTAGATAGGACTGGCTTATGTCAGTGAACTGAGACTTCTGGGACACTGGGAAGGGGGATGTGCTTCTTTTTGCTTCTTTCTTGTTTATTATTATTTTTGGCACCATCATTATTGTTATTATAAACTAGCATGCACCCTGCAGGCATGCATGTGCACATGGGCTTCTGAGTTTACCTTAAGTTAAAGCATAGATTCTGTGAGTGTGGAAGGTCTCAAACCATTTTTGGAAGCACTTTGTATGCCAAATATTTATTATGAGCATTTAAAAAATTATTATTTTGTTATTTTAATGTATTATTATCATAATTATATTTATATATTTATTTATTTTGGTTTTTCATGACAGAGTTTCTCTGTGTAACAGCCCTAGCTGTCCTGGAACTCCCTTTGTAGACTAGGCTGGCTTCAAATTCACAGAGATCACCTGCCTTATTATGAACATTTATTAGATTCCGTCTGTTTTATATTGTATACCCATGCTATGTCCATCAAGACCCTTTTGGGTAGAAGGGATAGAATCCAACTTACCTTAGCATAAGCATCCATTCACTGGAAGGGCCCAGGTTGAGTTTCATGAGCAATCCAACCACCACCATGAGGTAAATGGACCCCCTTTATTGCACACTTCTACCATGAAGTATGGTGTCACCAGTAGCCTAAAGCAACAGGACCAAGCAAGCATGAGCTGCAGCCTCTGAAACTGAGCCAGAAACCTTTCTTCCTTATGATTGACTATTTCAGCTGTTCTATTATAATAATGGAAAGCTGGCTAGCAAAGTGGGTTAATGCCTGTGAAAGGGTGCTTAGAGACCAAAATTTCATATATGTATATATATATACATATATACATATACATATATGAAATTGTATACATGATATATAGATATGTTATAATGTATAATAATATGTTATAATGTGTGGATATAATATAATATATAGATAGATGTATAGAGAAATATCTTTTTAAATGATTAAACATTTTTATTTATGTGTATGAGTCTTTTGCTTGCATGTATGTATGTATACCATATACATGCCTGGTGAAGAACAGGGTATCAGATCCCCTAGAACTTTGAGTCCCCACGTAGGTGGCTGTGTGGGTTTTGGGAATTAAACCCACATCCTCTGGAAGAGCAGCAAGTGCTCTTAATCACTGAGCCACCTCTCCAGCTCTAAGAAAGGAACTTTGTGTTTGGTCTTGTTTCTGAGACATGGTTTCTCTGTGTAACCCTGACTGTTCTGGAACTTGCTTTGTAGACCAGTTGGACCTTGAACTCATAGATCTACCTACCTCTGCCTCCTAAGAGCTGGGAATAAATGTGTGCACCATCATGCCCAACTGGAGAAAGGGACTTTCTTTTATGGCACATGTGAATGGGTCAGAAAACAACCTGCTAGAACAGGGTCAGGCCTTCTACCATGTGGGGAGTAATCAGGGCCCAACCCAGGGATCTAATTCAGGGCAATTTCCCAGGTGTGGTGGCAAGCACCTTTACCTGCTGAGCCATTGCACCAATGCACTGTCCTTTACTTGTAAGGGTTGGGCCTGTCAACAGCCTTCTTTGCGACACCATATGGAAGACCATGAAGGAATGACTAGCATAGCAGTGCAAAACTCCATCACTACTTCCTTCTCTATGACTGTCATCTTTGCCTTCTTTTGCTGCCAGCACCTACCCTAGACCTCTGACTATTGGCCACTTTAAACTGAAGCCATTATAAACTTGGGATCCAAGAGGAAATATAATTCTTCAGTCCTAATTTCACCAATAATAATTTAAAAAATTCATGGAGACATCTTTCAGGTCTAGATGGGGACCCTTGCCTTGCCAACATCAATCCTTGTGGTAAGGGAGATGGAATTTTATAATTGACCTAGCCCATGTGGAGAGGAGTTCCACAGTGGGAAGGTGTGATAGACAGTGATTAGAGAATGTCTGCTCATCTTAGTATATCAGGCCATGTCATGCTCAAGATAAGGACCTCAAGGGGAAACAATGGCTAAGTAGATTGAGCAAGGGCATACAGGTGATAGATAGCAAACCTAGGGGTACCTTTAATTCCAGCCACTACACTATTTGCTCATCTCTACTGCCTTGACAATTTCTCCTCAATATGTACATTACAGTGTCAGAAGTCATTTGCACATCAGGAAACCCTTTTCAACCCCTTGCTCTCCTCTAGGAGAGGCCACCTTGGCATCAAGGGTACTTTGAAGTGTGTGCTTTCTTCTAGAACAGTGTTTCTAACTTGTGGGCATGATCTCCTGGGGTCACAACTCAGATATCCTGCATAATGTAAATCAGATATTTATATTATGATTCATAACAGTAGCAAAATTGCAGGTATGAAGTAACAACAAAAATAATTTTATGGTTGGGGGTCACTATGACATGAACAACTGTATTAAAGGGTGGCAGTTTAGGAAGGTTGAGAATTACTGTCCTAGAGTAACTGGTCTAAACAAAACTAGGCATTTATTAGGATGCTTAGCTGGGATGGGATGGCTGGACCCATGGCTTGGAATGATGTTGGGTCTTTGATATTTTTCCCCATCTTTCAGCAAGGGTTTCCTCAGAGGCTTTCTGCTGGCTATGCCCTTAGATAGGTATGGTATAAGAAAGGCAGTTGCTGACGTTCTAAACCTTTAAAAGAAAAGAGATCATCTTTCTGTGTATTCATATATTTTTTTGGAAGGGCCCTAAGTACTCCTTGGGCATTTGCCCATTATGTTAGTCGGCTTTCTGTCACTATGTCAAAGTACCTAAGGAGGAAAGGTTTTTAGCAGTGGATAGCTTCAAAGGTTTCAGTCCATGTTTGCTTGGCCCTGTTGCTTTGGGTCTGTGGTGGGGCAGTGCATTGTGGTGGCCATTGTGTGGTAGAAGAGCCAATTTATATCATCGGGGCAAGGAATCAGAGAGAGGAAAGGGTCAGGATCCTATTAGCTTCTCCAACAGGGTGCATCCAGAGACCTAACTTTCTCCCACTAGGAAGAAACTACTGATATCTCAAGAATGTCCCCTGACTGAAGATCAGGCATGGGCCTTTGGAAAGAATTCGGGATCCAAACTACAGCACCCACCATTCTGACAAAAACTCCAGACCACGTGGAGTTAGGGAGATGGTGGGCCAACCCCGGGGAGAAAAGGGCAGTTAAAGCCATCTCCATCAACTTCTAGCAAGGTGAAATCATTAGGATACAGAGCCACGGTGATATCTTTGCTTCTCAGTGCCCCCTGACACTTCATTCCTAACACTGTTTGGTCACTGTACCCTCTTTTCCTCCCATTGGAGGCTGTCAATGCCTGCAGAAGCATAATTTGGCCTTTCATTTTGACACCCCAGCATTTAGCATTCTGCTTGACATATGGTAGGAGTTCAGTAAATATTTATCGGATGAATTTTATATACTGCTATGGTTTACATAGTTTACAATTCTGTAGTTAAAAATGTAAGTGTTCTCCAAAGGTCTGTCCAGTGTGTCCCACAATAATAATAACTGGGACTGAAAAGCATCTGTATAATTTATCGGTATATTATAAGTACCTTGCCAAAAATCTTATGTGTGCACCTCATTTCAAATCAGACATCATGAAAATTTATGTGCCACATGTTATAAGCCTTGCACTCAGCTGGGTGCAGAGGAGGTGAGGGAGGCTGCAAGAACGAGGGTGGAGGTGCAGCCTCTGTGGAGCCTCTGATCCTGTGGAGAGACAGGATAACCATGGCAATTAGAGAACCTCTCCAGGACGACATGTAACAAGTTTCTCCACTTAAGCTCTGGTGCTCCCATGAGGGAAGTCTAGGGTCTCTTCAGGTTCCCAGGAGGAACTTGGGGACATATTCGAGGCAGGGTTAGAGAAGCAACAAGGAGAAGAGCTGAAAAAAAAAATGACATGTGGAAAGGTTAAAGACTTCGGATGACTCAGGTTGGAGAAGAGAAGGCTGAGAGGAAACTGAATCATTTTCTTCGAGACAAAGAAGGGCTCTGGCTGGGGGATGATGGCCAGCTGTCCTCCGTTGCCTCTGTGTGCAGAGCAAAGGGAACTGGGCTTAGACCGGAGGCAGGGCTAAGATTAGAGAGCAGGAAGAACTTGGCAGTGAAGGATGTTGTATAACCTACTTTTTGAGACAACTTGAGGACTGAAGAGACTCCCACACTCCTGGTCTGGGCCCAGTGGACAAGTATGCAGGGCTGATCTGGCTGGCTGGCTGCAAACGGAGGAGGTGGTCCTGCGGCTGCCTCTCTGTGTCCTCGATTTCCCGTTGGAAGTCAAGTTCCCAAATTTTGGAGCTGGCAAGGCAGCACCTCCCCCACCCACCACGTACTCACTGCACCAGTGTTCCTGGGCTGGGTAATAATGCCTGTCATTTCCTCTCCCGGGGGAGTGGGGCTGCAACCGCCCTGACAGCCCCGAGGGATTGAAGGCAACTAAAAATAGTGCATTAAATATAATCTGTTGAGGGGCACATTTGCATTGCTTTTCTTCCCCCCTGCTTATCTCTTCATCCTTCCTCGTGTGCCAGGCCTGGGTCTAGCTCTGGGCACTGAGAGACAGGTGCTGGGTACCAGCTGTTCTCACTTAGTGATAGAAGGATTGGCACTCTGCGAGATCTGGGGGAGTAATCCACCACAAGTACAGTTGAGGGTCCTCAGAATGCTCCCGGTACTCCTCTCCATTTTCCCCAGGGCTCTGGGTCCTTCAGAACCCTTCAGAAGACGAGTTGGAAGTGGGGGGAGGCAGTGTTGACAAGGAGAGCCAGCCAGGGTTTTGTTCTCCCATCAGCCACTTCCGTCTGCTGCACAATCTCTCTGAGGTTAAATATTAATTAAGAGCAGAATGACAGTGAGAACTGAACAGTGTCACTTTCTGTCCCAACATAAATGCTAATTTCCTTACAGGTATAAAGTAACTCTGGGATGGGATTGGCAGCCCAGAGAGAATAGTGGGAGAGGGAGAGAAAGCAGGGGATGGGTGGTGAGGGCCATGAGATAGGCATAGTCTGTGTGCTGGCATTGAGAGGACAGGTAGGGCTTGGCTGATCACAGGGAATATGGCTCCAATATAGCTTAGGCTCTTTCCTTCTAACAATGATCTGAGAAGTCAGGATAGTAGTGGCTCCTTTTACTTCTACAAGACAGGTTCTTTGTTTTCTTTATACAAAGCTCTTATGATTGAAAAAAAAAAAAACAATAACAGACACCCAGGCTTGATGGCTCAGGTGTATAATCCAACTACTTGGGAGGCTGAGGCAGGGGGATTATATAGGTTCAAGGCCACCTTAGTTAGCTTTGTGAGATTATGTATCAAAATAAAAAGTCAAAAAAGGACGGTGGCTGAAGCTCAGTGGTAAAGTACTTTATGCAAGAGGCCCTAGGTTAATACCCAATATAGCAAAACCCACAAACAACAAGGGAATAATTAGCTAAGCAACAGGAATAGTCTATATAAATAGGTCAATATTTGAAACTATACAAACTATATAAATGGTCAGTATTTGGAACTGATCGTCCTTTTGCAGTAGACCAGGAGTGCCAGTGTACACAATAGAGTCTTGAGACTAAATATTATCTCGGCAAAGTCCAGAGCACATTCCTGTAACCTGTATGTTCTGGAGTAAGGTGAGGCTCTGAGCCTGAACTTCAAGCTTCACTTTGATGGTTTATCAGACTCTGCAAACTGCTTGCAAAACTGGTCATGTCCTCATAGGTAGGTATTTGGAGAGAGTTGTGGATTTCTAGTAGGGCTGGTTGATCTAGTGTCATTCTCATCATGTGACACTTATCAGAAGAGGCACCCATGCCTAACATGGTGCTGCAGCCCTGGTTGGACCACTGTATTCTAGGCAGGCAGATGAAATAGAGATGGGCCAGAGAAGTAGGTAAAGGGGTTAATGAGTTTCCCTAGAAATTCACTTCAAACTTACTGGTGGAAGTAACAGAAACTGGCAAGAGAGACCAGGAAATACAATCGTCCAGCTGACTACATGTAGCTCTACATAAAACCAGTGTTTTTGTTAATGAAGAGCAAAGGGGAGCAAATGTAAATGACCGTGAGTTTCTGCCATTCTCAGCCCCAGTAAAGATAAGACTATCTGATGCTGGGGAGAGAGATGTTAGGAAGATTCCAAGTCCCCAGGAAAAAAACTGTTGGGAGGGAGGCCCTTGGCCTTGGACTGGCTGTTTTGGTTTGAGTCCCATCAGCCTCTCCTAAGCTCACAATCGGGCTTTTGGAGCTGGTTGTCCTAAGTGAGGCTGGCAGGCCTAGTTTTTGACCAGGATTTGGTTATTTGAAAGGAGGCTTACAAAGGAGATGCTTGTTTTAACTTAGCTATAAGTCCTGGAAACTGCATCATCAATGTGCCAGGCCAGATATGCCCCCTGATACAATAGTGGCATGACTGTTATGAGGCATTATCAACTGCCTTTTTTTTTCTTTCTTAAACTGTATCTGAGGGAACTCATACCTATAACTTTAAAACAGTTCTAAAGTCCAGGGCTGAAGGGGTCATAGGGCCCCTAGGCAACCTAGGGTTGTTGGTTTGCTAAATGGACATGATGTTAAATCACTTTCTAAATAGTTTCATTTGTACCTATAGATTAGTGCTGCTGTCTGCCTTGGCCAGAGTAGCTTCTGGCGGAAGTAAACAATGGTTACTGTGGAGATTCATAACCCATAGACGTCCTGAGAATAAGTGACTGACTGTTGACAGCTCAGTCCTAGATAGGACATCCAAATAACCCCAAGTCCCAAGCCTCCGGGAGCATCACAGGGGGATGGGAAGGGTGTAAGAGCTAGTGGAGCACCATGAAACACTGTCCTCTGGACATGACCTGGCCACTGACTCATGAACTCATGGCGGCTCTGATTTATCACCTGTGCGAGATCTGTACAAGATGGAAGCTGTCAACATTCTATCACGGATATGAGAGGGGCTCATGGGGCTCTACCCCCAGCCGAGGAGCCTTTATCAGATGCTGAGGGAGCGGGAGTCATTTTCTTCATTGGTGTAGCCATTAGTAAATCATTCGTGCTTTAGTAAATCACCACCCCCCCCCCATTCTCGATCACAAAAGCAAACCTAATTAACCTCAGTGGGTCACATGTGAGAGAGAACAACGATAAAAGGCCATGGAGATAGGAGAAGGACTTGATAGGAAGAGGAGGGGGTTCAGCGGAGTGGGAGAAGGATAGAAGAATATAACAGGGAGCTTGAAAGTGAACGGAATACATTATACATGTAATGAAACTCACACAATAATGTCAACAATAACGATAAGAATAAAAGAGGTGCTTGCTTCGCTGAGGAGCATAGCTCGGAAGGGGGCTTTGTGGCATGTATTTAAGAATGGCTGTTTGGCCCCTAATAATTACCATCATCCTAGCAACACTTTGCTCCCTACATCTGGAACAGATGGACAAAGGAAGAGAAGACATTTCTCCTTCCCTGGAAAAGCTATACAATTGGGAAAGATGTAGGAGGGTGAATTGAAAGTCTGTCTGGTTAGGACCACAGGGAGGGGTGTGCTTGGTGCAGGTTATTTCTCTTAGTTCTTGGCACCTTGACACAAGGCGGTCTGTCTAACTCCAGCAGACATCTGTAGTGGACTCTCAGTCCTTCTCCAAGGGTCTGCTATAAAAAAGCCTTCCTTAGTTACTCTCCCCTATCCTCACTACCCAGACCCTATCTTAGGAGCCTTCTTGCAACTCTCTGATGGTCTCATATCTCCATTACCATATTCATCATGTTGTTTAAAATCTCTTCCTCGCCAGGGATGTCATTCTCTAGTGGTAGAGAAGGGAGAATATTTCATGTCATGTACTTCTTAGTGGGGCTCGGTTTGTGCCTGGTGGGGATGGATAAAGTTTATTTATTTTTTATTAATTTTTTCTGTTTGGTGTTTTGATACAGGGTTTCTCTGTGTATCCCTGGCTGTCCTGGATCCTCCGGCCTCTGCCTCCTGAGTGTTGGGATTAAAGGCGTGCACCATCACCGCCCAGTTTATTTTTACTGAAAATAGGTTCTTTTCTCACATAATATCCTGATTACAGTTTCCCCTCCCTCTACTCCTCCCAGTTCTTCACCTCCTCCCCTCCCTTCCAGATCTAATCCGTTACTATCTTTTATTAGAAAAGAACAGTCTTCTAAGATGATATTAAAATATGACACAATAAACTACAGTAAGATGGCTAGGCTGTAGTGGCTCATGCCTTTGATCCCAGCACTCGGGAGGTAGAGGCAGTTGGATCTCTGTGAGTTCAAGTCCAGTCTGGTCTACAGAGCTAGTTCCAGGACAGCCAGGGCTGTTACACAGAGAAACCCTGTCTTGAAAAACCAAATACATATATGAATATAAACATATATATATATATATATATGTATATGATAAAACAAAAACTATCACATTGAAGTTTAAAGAGTATTAAGGAGCACCTACTATGAGCAAGACGTTACAAGAGCAAGAAAGAAGCTAGCATGAAGAGTGACTTAGACATCAGCTTCTAGAAGCATAGAGATGGAAGACTCCACTATTGGTCTCATGAAAAAGCAGTGGTATAAGGGCCTGGGATTTTAGATTAGAAGGTAGTCTAGGAGGGTAACACAAGTTTCTGTGACAACTCACAGGAAAAGTCACACATGTAGCTGGGAAACCAGGGAGAGAAAGAACCAGGGCAAA
Organism: Cricetulus griseus; assembly: GCF_003668045.3. NCBI lineage: Eukaryota > Metazoa > Chordata > Mammalia > Rodentia > Cricetidae > Cricetulus > Cricetulus griseus. The sequence goes on from NC_048597.1 coordinate 149,514,449, forward strand.
AGAGAAAGCCCAAGCGTGTCTGGACATCAGGTGTTTGGGGTCTCAAACTGTTTCTATTTGGTTGATTTTTTTTTTTTAACAAGAGGAAACTGGTACTGTATGTGTTAGGTTGATTTCAAGGTTTGACCTCTGCCTTTCCTGGAGAAAAACTGTGCTATCATGCTCCCATGTGGCTGGAAGGTGCTGGAGAAGGTGTCAGAACTGGTCTGTGATGCTGTTAGGGGAAAAAAAAGAGGAGGCAAGAAGGTGGCTGGGCTGGGGTCTGGCATGGTTATTGCTTTGGTCCATGTATTTGGGAGGACCTTGGGAAGGAGGGCTCACATTAGGTTCTCCATTCACCCTTTCTTTTTCTGTCTCTCTTAAAATACCCCATGTTCTTGCAGCAGTGTGGCTGCTAATCTAAAATAAAAACAGCAGGAAATGTAAATGGTCAGGTTCTCCTAGCAACAGGAGCCAGCCCACGCAGGGCGTGTGGAGCAGAGCAAAACTGTCCTGTGGCTGAGATGCGGGTGGTTGGGGTGAGGAGCAAGTCTCCTCTTCCAGCTGGCCTCCTCTAACTTCTGGGAAGGACTGATTAGTAGGCAGCCACCTGCTGGGCAGAAGAAACCTCCTAGAACCTGGATTGGCAGAGGACCAAGTGTGGAGAGAAGAAGGTACAGGGTCAAGAGCAGGTGTCAGAGAACAGTGCCCTAGTGTGATAACCTTGATAACCTTCCCCAGCTGGGTGGTTGGAGCCAAATCTCTCAGAGAGCTTGCTGGAAGAGGGTTAACTCAGTGAGTAGCTAGAAGGCTGCCGGGAAGGGCCTAGGTTTGTGTGCCTGCTTCTGTGGCCCACTGCAATCAACCCACAGAGCTTTGTTATTTTTCCAAAGGTATGGAATGAAAGCAGATGTTAGGCAGTTCAGGCTCCTAAGTAAAGAAATCAACACCAGGAAACTGCAAACACTCTCTAAGACATCTGGTTTAATCCCCTGCCATGAAGGAAGAAACTGAGGTCAAGAGAGGTAAGTGAATTTCCCAGGACACAGAAGTAATTAGTAGCGGAGGAGGAATTGGAGAACAGGGTTCCAGGCTGAGACATTTCATCTTAAGTAGAAGCTGCTGACATCCCTCCTCTGCTCACAGCTTGATAATTAGAAGCCATGATAACCTTGCTGGGCCCCTGGGGGGGGGAAAAAACCAGTCATCTTAGGCACTTTCAAAAAGGCTGAAGACAATCTGAGAGATAAACTAGGGGCGGGCACGAACCCAGAGAGGTGGCATGTAAAAGCGAGAATGTGAAAGTAAAAGAGGCATTAGCAGGGGGTAATGACAAGAGCATCAGTGGTTGTTCTTGGCATGCCTTGGGGGGGGGTTCTCTCCTGGAGAAAAGGGAGGAAGACCACTTCTTTGTCCTGGACACTGGAGAAGGTGACTAGGACCTGCTCAAGAGGCCTGACCCAAATGTGAGTGAACTTGAGACAGACACTTGGAAAAGATTCGGGCTCCTTGATTCCCAGAGAGGTCCGAGTACCCTAGATGGTGTGGATCCCTGTTACATAAGCAACTCCTTTATTACTCACACCCTGGCTTGCTTCTGCAGTACTCCTACGGCATCTCACCTAGAAAACACCAGGGAGAAAAGGGTTTAGTTCCTTTTTAGCTGGATCCTGGAGACTTGGGTCCACGGTTGCCCCTACAGGTTCCAGGGGTCTATAAAATAAATGCATCAGGAAAATTGGTGTATCCAGAGCTTGATTTCAGAGCCACTGGCTTATGTGTGATCTCTCTATGCATATCTGCGTGTTTCACTTCCCAATGGATATCCCCCACAGCACCTGAGAGTGTCTTCAGTTCTTGTTTTCCTGTTCTGCCTCATCAATCCTGGCCAAAGCCCCAAATGGAGATGATCAGCTGATGACTAGAAGGAATATGGACTTTTAGTGTCTGTAGACTGACTCAAATTTTAGGTTATCAACTATGTGATCTTAGACAATTTCCCTAGCTCCTGAGTATTGGCTTCTTCAACTGTAAAATGAGAGCAATGAGTCTATTTCAAAGGTCTATGTGAAAAAAAAAAAAACAAGTATAGCCAGACACACAATAGGCACTCAATAAATATTGCTTTCTACACTTCATACTTGTGGTTGCAGCTGCTCAGAGACCAGGTGGGAGACTCAACTGTTATTGCCAAGGCAGGGAATGCTATTTTCCAGGTAGCCCAAGATGGAGCTGTGATTACAATTCTTTCTTGCATAAAAATGGCTTTGCTTTTATAACCGGCTGGATCAGCTTGGATGGGCTGATCTGCGTGTGTTAATTCTCTGTCTTGTTTTTCATCATTGTATCTCCAGTGCAGCACACATACAATAGACATTTGCTGAAGTTTCTTACATGCCAAAGGATACATCAGATTATGGACAGTCAAAAGAATAAAGCAGCAAGGGGATGTTCTATCAGCTTCAGTGTTCTCTCTGAGGCAAGGTCTAGGAAGACAACCTATCAAGCATTGACCCTTCTCTGGACAGCGCCTTCCCCCTATCAAGACAGCAGGGTTGCAAGGATTCTTTTGAGTAGATTTTGAGGAGGTAGGAGTGTGTGTGTGTGTGTGTGTGTGTGTGTGTGTGTGTGTGTGTGTGTGTGTGTGTGTGTGTACCAGCAGCACAGATGAAGACACATTTCACCGAAGTCTCTTCCAAGGAATTTGTTCTTTTCTCTTAGTTATGACTCCACACCCCCTCAACCCCAGTCTATGCCTGACTTTCTCTCCCTCTTGTACACAGCGCTGTGAGTTTGGATTTTGATCTTGCCATTTTAACTCTCGTTTCTATTACAGTGAGTAGGTTTGCGGTTTCCTTGTTGCTGGAGTTGTAAAAGTCAATGTCCCATTGCTGAGATTGTGGCTCCTGCCTCTAAAGGGGCTCTGCATTGGACCTCTGGGAAATCTCAGAGACAGTCTACCAATGGGCTTAGGTTGTGAGGTCCCCTGAGAATCAGCACACCCCTCTTGGGAAGTGTGCCCCTGCTGAGTTCACCACATCTCCCGAAGTCTCAAAAGCACCAGACTTTTGATTCCTTTCTTTTTACCTCCTGCACAAACACATTCCACTCCCGCATCAGGGATTAGAGTTCCAGACTTCCATTATGAGAAACAAGGTGTTTGACTTCTATCTGAAATAGAGGTCCTGGCTCCCAGGAATAAAGCTGCCTGTGAAACTGGTGGAAAGCAAGGAAATCATATTCCTCTTCATGGGTGGGAAATCAGGTCAGGCTCTGCCAAGGTATAGCAAACTCCCTCGGGCTGTAGAGAACACGTTCTGGTTTCTGCCCAGAAAAACTATAGAGGAAAACTGTGGCTGCCTACTACTGAGTATCGGGGGAAAAGCAGAGATATTTTTAACATACGGAATATCAGTGAACAGAATGCTAAGGAACTAGGAAACTTATTCCAATAAATACGAAGCATATGCTCTGCTCAAAGCAAACCCAGCTTTTGCTATATACAAATTTCACAAAGGAAAAATATGTCGGAAATTGCATTGTCTGATAGAAAAGTGGGCTACTATACCACTGACTGCTGGAGACCTGGGAGATGGAGTGGGAAGTGTGGCTAAGTGGGTCAGGGTGCTGCAGTCCTCAGCCATCTTGTCTTGGAGGTCTGGGCTAGTTGTGGGCCCTCTGGCACAGAAGACACCCACTCCAAACACCCTCTCTTTTGTGATGATAGGGGACTCCAGCAGCTTTCAAAGCGTCATCTCTAGCTTCTCTATTCTGAATTATCAGGCATGCAAAATGCCTGTCTTGGTGGCAGAGAGTCCCAGGTTTAGGAAAACCAAAACAAAACATGGCACTTTGGATTTTATGTGACAGGTTCTTCTTCTTGCAACTAAGGAAGGCAATTTGTATTCATCTCATTAGCGAGGCTCTAGTAATTGGGGGATATTAATTTTATTGCTAAACCTGACAAATATTTTACTCTCTCCTGTAGTGGGTAATTGCATCCCCAACAGCCTCTCCTTTGTGCTGCCAGATGGAAAGGATGTGTGTTTGCCATTTTCATTAATACAATTAGTACCTCAGCATCTCATCTGCCCCCTCTCTAGCTGTGCATTGCCTGGGTGCTAGAGGAGAGTGAGTAGGAGGAGGAGGAAGAGAGGAGGAGGCCAGCTTGCCTTGGACTTAGGTGCTGGGGAGGCTGTGCCCAGGGGTTGGCAGAGAGCTGCTGAGAACCACTGTTGAGAGCCAGCTAGCACAGCGCCTGGAGGCTGCCAAGCGCTAAACCACAACAATAACACCACCACCGCCACCACTGACAACTGTGTGGTTAGGGAGCAACAAATCATTATGCTGCCTAGAACTCCCCAGGGCATCATCACAGTCCCAGAAGGGTGTGCACTTGAGTGTGGGTGCCTCTGTCACCTTGGCTCGGGGACAGTATGATTGTTGATGCCCCTGCTGCAGCTGGCCTCTGCTTGAGCTCTGCACACTTTTCTGTCCATGCAGCAGCTCTGCAAGGAGGGCCTGGGAACATGGTTGCTAGCTCTCCCTCCTTTGGGAAATGGTACAAACACCATGCTGCCTGGGCCTCCACATTGCGACCAGATCACACTCCTTCCCGCTTTCCCACTCTGAAGGCTGTTCCGAAGTTTTACTGTGTTCTCTGCTTCTCAGCCACCACAGGCTCAGCTGATCAGAGAATCACTGATAATGCATTTCTTGGAGAGGTGGAGATGACGGCTGAAGCCATAGGGTACATGGACTTCAGCCTGTGTGTCAAGTCACAGAATGCCAAATAAAAAGGCTAGTGTCACTATGGATCAGCCTACCTTCAGTTGTTGGTCAGGGGTATCCTACCAAATAATACAGGCTATTATTGTTGCTTTTGGTTGCCCTCCTGAACCCGATGGTAAGATCTCACTGCTGAAGGCAGCACAAAATATGGCCATAAGACTGTAGTAAACTTTGTTGTTGGCCTCCAGCTTACATATAACAACCTGGAGACTTCTTAATTATGAAAGCTAGGTCTTAGCTTAGGCTTGTTCCACTAGCTCTTATAACTTAAATTAACCCATTTATATCAATCTTCATTTTGCCTTGTGGCTTTTTACCTTTCTCTCATTCTGTATATACAATTCCCACCTCACCCCATGTCTCACTGAGTCTCCTCTGTGCCTGAATTATCTCCTCCTACTTCCTCTCTCTGCCTGGAAGTCCTGCCTATACTGCCTGCCTAGCTACTGGCCATTCAGCTCTTTATTAAACCAATCACAGCAATATATTTTCACACAGTGTACAAATACCCCACAACACAGGACAATGAGAAATCAAGTTGATACTGACCAGGAAACTTCCTCCCAGAAGCAGTTTTGCAGGCTGTTGGAGTACCAAAGTCATCACAAGTCTTACCCAGTTGTGAATTATAATGGCGAACATGGCAAAATATGCTCCTGGGTGCAATGGTGGCATGAATATTATGGGGCTAACCAGCTGATTTGTGATTGAACTTAAGACCTGCTCTTCAGGAGGAAATATGTGTCTGATACTGTAAGTCTGCCTAGGAATCCATGACTGATATCCAGGGATAAAACTACTACTATTATTTTGCTGAATGGACATAGCATCAAACTAACCATCTACATTTGCCTCTCTATATCAATAGATAGATTACTGCAGTTTCTTTGTGCAATGAATGGTCATTAGTGCAAAAACTCACAACTGTTCAAAATCTAGAGAATAAATGTCTGTGGAGTACTCAGCCACAAATAAGACCTCTAACTCGCCCCTTCTCCTCCCAAGGCTCAGAGACCACTGTGAAAAAGGAGGCAGAAAGATTGTATTGAGTAATGGAGTGAAACAATGCCTTTTGGACACAACAGGACTGCTATACTCCTGAACTCGTAGCAGTTGTACTTGCTTATATAAGACCTGTTCAAAATCAAGCTGGTCAATGCTCCAGCTTGGAGGGGGTAAGAACTGACAAGCCCCTACCCTTAAATGAGAAGCTACTGACAGTTGATGGCTTCTAGGGCAGGGATAGTGTCCCACGCGATCGTCTCGCCAGCAAGAACGACACAGGACACTCGGATCCTTCTGCAGTAAAGCTTTAATGCGTCTTGAGAGAGAGAGAGCATAAGCTTACAGAGCGGAGACCCCGAGCCAAGAATCCCCGTCCCCTAATAAAGGCTGGCAACCGCCGCCTCGGACGTGTCACCCCATGATTGGCTGCAGCTCATCGGACCATATGACGCCACGGAAGAGGCAGAGATCAAGGAATGGAAAGTTACCCAGCGCCTGCGCACTAACTTGTTTACATTTGGTGCCTGCCGGATGCAGGCACCATCTTGTAATGGAGAATGCAGGGACGGCTCCCTACAGGATAGTAAATTTTATTTAATGGTGCAGTCTCTGATAGGTAAACCATGTTCCAGTGTGTGGCCCTACATTCATGGGTAGATGAGTAACACAAATTGGAATCAGTGGCCTACCAAAAAGAAGAAGGAGGAGGAGAAGGAGGAGGAGAAGAAGAAGGAGAAGGAGAAGGAGAGAAGAGAAGAAGAAGAAGAAGAAGGAGGGAGGAGGAGGAGGAGGAGGAGGAGGAGGAGGAGGAGAAGAAGAAGAAGAAGAAGAAGAAGAAGAAGAAGAAGAAGAAGAAGAAGAAGAAGAAGAAGAAGAAGAAGAAGAAGAAATGCAGGGGGCAGGAGGTAGGGGGAGTGTGTCTGAGTGGAAGTGTATCCAGGAGAGGATGAATATGATCAAATGCATTGGATGCATGTATGACATTCTCAAAATATGTATTTATTTTTAAAAAAAACCAGAAAAATAAAACCAGAAGATTTCCAAGAAAGCACGCTCACAATCCACTGTCTGTTAGCTAGTGCCCGTGGCTATCACTGATACACTGGGGACTGATGGCTTAAATGACAACTGTTTATGTCTACCAGTTCTGGAGGGTGAAAGACCAAGATCCAGGTGCTTGCTAACCCAGTGTCCCCAGAGAGGGCTGTCTTCCTGGTGTACAGACTGCAGTCTTCTCTGGGTACCCTCCCATGGTGGTGAGGTGATACAGAGTGGATACTAGCTCTATTTGCTTTTGTTTTTGCTTTGAGACAAGGTCTCACTGTGAAGCCCACATTGGTCTGAAGCTCACTGTGTAGCCTAGGCTAGCCTTAAACTTGTGAGTGATCCTCCTGCTTCTGCTTCCCAGTGTTGGGACTACAGGCATGGGTTACCAGGCCTCTCTTCTGATAAGGTCCTACCATGAGGGAATCACCCTCAGAGCTGAACTGCCTCTAAAGGCCCCGTGTTAAAATACCATCTCATGAGGAACAGGATTCAGTGCATGGGGAGACAAACAGGTGTTCCCATATATTCACAAACATCAGGAAGGTGGGTGCATGGTGTCGCTTATTTTCAACCTGGCCATAGGCAGAGGTAGTGCATCTGTCTTTCTCCTTTCTCTGGCCTCTAAGTGCTGATTTGGGGACCAATAAAAAGGAGTCTCAGGGGCCTGGAGAGATGGCTCAGTGGTCAAGAGAACTGACTGCTCTTTTAGAGGACCCAGGTTTGATTCCCAGCACCTACAAGCTGGCTCACAACCTCCTGTAGCTCTAATTCCAGGGGATCCATCTGATGCCCTCTTCTGGCCTCTGTATGGGTGCACATGCACTCAGGTATGTGTATACTCATATACACATATACATAAAGTAAATAAATAAACAAACAAATATTAAAAGAAAAAGGCTCTTCGAAGCCAGCTCTAGACATACAAATCCTGCTCCTACAAAGAAGTCTGTCTTTCAGGGAACCATAGTTGTTTTAGAGTAGGAAATGATTTTTAAAATATTGATTTTAAACAGGGTGGTGGTGGTACATACCTTTAATCCCAGCACCCGGGAGGCAGAAGCAGGCAGATCTCTGAGTTAGAAGCCAGCCTGGACTACAGAGTGAGTTCCAGGACAGCCAGGGCTACGCAGTGAAATGCTGTGTCGAAAAACCAAAAGTAAAACCAAACCAAAATAGAAAAAAAATTATTTCCAAAATATTAGTTTTAAATATTGTCATCATAATTGTTGAATGTTTGAGAGCAATGCTTAACCTGACTTAACATGTTTACATATCTTGAAAAATTACATGATAGCTTATAAATATGCACAGTTTTACGTTTCTAGGGATAATTAAAAATAAATTAAATAGCTGGACTTTGTAGCTCACACCCCAAATCCTAACAGTGTCAAGGCTAAGGCAAGAGAATTGCCATGAGTTCAAGGCTAGCTTGTGAGACCCTGTTTCAAAAAACCAAAACAAAATTTTAAAACATAAAATAAAATAAATGATCATCAGATTTATCAGGCGAAGGTGGCCATGGCCACCACTCTGTGCAAATGTTTCCCGAGGGATGTTAAGTCCCTTTTCCTCATTTCAGGTTATTGTCTGATGTCATTTCTGTGACTGACTTCCTCCCAGCACCTGGCCCCACACCTCTTCTTTCACTTGGAAGCTTCCCTTCACTATGGCTGAGCAGAACAACCACCGCAGAGATTGCCCTGCCTCTTCTGATCCCTGACTGTGTAAACCTGCTGTCTGCTACACGAAAGGGTGGCAGGAGAGCTTGCCTGGATCTTTGGCAAAAAAAAATGTCCTTATTCTGGATCCCACTTGGAACTGGCAGCCCCATGGGAGTTTCCAGAGCAAAGGGTGAAAGCAAATTTTCACACGTGTCACTCGTCACATTGATTCTAAAGTCTGCAGAGACCGCCCACTTATCTATTCTTTTTCTTTTGCTAGATGGAACCATTTGCCTCCCCCTTCCTCCTAAGCAAGATAAAGTCTATTCAAAGTGGACAATTTTATTAGAGTTTAAAGGAGAGACCCCAGAGCAGGCAAGCTATAAATCTCAGCAGCTACCTAAAGGAGGAGAGAAGGAAGAAAAAAATCCCGTGCAGTTTGAGTTAAGCTGGCACGAAGGTTGGATACGTGATGGACAAGCTGCCATATGGTGAGTAATCATCTGCTCTTTACGTTAGAAACTGTATCGTGACATAAACTATGACGTCTTGGATCTTCACTGATGTGGAAAGTTGTTGAGCGTTCTACCACATTACTAATAAGTAAACCAACGCAATGTTCCTTAGCATTTTGAGTCATACAGGGTATCTCTAGACTATCTTAGGGTAGGCTGAGGTATGAAGGGTAGCATACTTCTCTCTTTGCTACAAGAAGTTGCTTCTGATTATCTTTGGTGATAGGACTGGTAGGAAACAGATTTTGTTAAGCTACTTCCCACATTCCAGCTTCCACAAAGTTAATGCATCCAGAATCAGTCATGAAGGATGCCACTTGGAAGTGCATTTTCCAGAAAGTCTGTGGAGGCTGAAAGAGTCACTAAGGAAACAAAGCAGAGATGTGATTAGAATCACAACTCTGCCTGTGTGTAATCATCAATAAGTAGGATAGTCTAGGATCCCCCATGACAGTGGTTTTGAGTTACTTACTACATTAGTAAGAGAGACTGGGTTGGGCTGGGCTGATTCTAGGAGCTTCTATTTGCTACTTGGTACCTACCTGCTTCAGGCCATAGTAGACCCCACTCTATGAATCATGGAATCTATATAGGATCCTCCCAGCTACAAAACATTGACTCAAAATATACATTCTGGGGCCAGAAATCACAAAAGAAATATAAATACCACTGCTCTTGGACCAAAATTCTATCTTGAATCTGTTTTTTTCCCCTGAGACGGGGTTTCTCTGTGTAGCCCTGTCTGTCCTGAAACTCACTCTGTAAACTAGGCTGGCCTTAAACTCAGAGATTCATCTGCCTCTGATGATCCCAAGAGCTGGAATTAAAGGCTTGTGCCACCACTGCCTGGTGAGAACCTTTTTTTAAGAAGGATCCTGTCCCAGGACAGCCTCCAAAGCTACAGAGAAACACTGTCTCGAAAACCAAAAAAAAAAAAAAAAAAAAAAAAAAAAAAAAAAAAAAAAGATCCTTTTATTAGTCAACCAAGATGGCATTTCAGGTTTTATTATTAGAATCAGTTCAAGTTCTTTCTCTCTTTCTTCCCTTCTTTCTCTTCTTATTTTTAAGCATTTGTGTCTTCTTTTCTCCCCTTTTACTGAAAAAAGATTTTTTTCTTTCATAATATATCCTGATTATGGTTTCCACTATCTTTATTTTCTCCACTTCTCCTAGCTAGATCCACTTCCTTCCTGTCTCTAATTAGAAAACAAACAGGTTTCTAAGGGATAATCATAAAATAAAACACAGTAAGATAAAGCAAAAACTAACACATCAGAATTGAACAAAACAAACAAACAAAAGCACCCAAAAGAAGGCACATGAAAATGAGACGCATCAGTTTGTACACCCAAGAACCCTATACTAACAGTAAACTGGAAACCATAATGTATGCACAAAGGACCTGGTGCCGATTAGTGCAGGGCCTGTTGCATGCTACCTCAGTCTGTGTGAGTTCATGTGAGCTTTTTTAATTCAAAGGGCCTTATTTTCCTGGTGTCTTCTATCCCCTCTGGCTCTTACACTCTCTACCTCCTCTTCTTCAGGGTTCCTTGAGCTCTGAGGGGAAGGATTTTATGGAGACACCCCACTAAGGGCTGAGTGTCCCAAGGTCTCTTACTCTTTTAATAAAGTCTGTCTGTGGCTCTCTGTATTTGTCTTCATTAGCTGCAGGAGGAAGCTTCTCTGACGATGGCTGATCAAAGGCACTGATCTGTGAGTATAGCAGAGTGTCATTAGCAGGCATTCTATTGCTTTTTTTGGTTGTTTGTTTTGAACAGTAGTGATATTTGGTTTCACCCTAAGTCCCCAAGCTGTCTATCTAATCTCTGGATCTTGTTCACACAAGCAGTGTCGGGTATGAGTTCCATCTTGTGGAGTGGGCCTTAAGTCAGATATTGGTTGGTTATTGTTGGGGGCCATGGCAAACAGCACATCTGGGTGTGAGCTCTCGTTATTCCCCGCAGGTCGGGGCAGGTTATTCCCACAAGCCTTGTGCCAACGTTTCCCTAGTATATCTTAGAGGCAGGACACCACTGTAGATTAAAGTGTTTGTGGCTGGATTGGTGTTTATGTTTCTCTTTTTGGTAGCATCCAGACTATCTTCCTTTACCAACAATGCTGGAACGTAGGAGTGAAGGCTCTACGTAGGCACCAGCTTGACGTCTCCATGTTTAATGTCTTTAGCAATGGGGCCTTGTTGTCAGTTTGTGGAGAGCAACCCATAGTCTTGGCAACAGGCTAGGTTGTTTGGGGATTCTCATGGGACCCCTTTGGCCAATGACTCAGTTAGATATAACTGAATCCTGGAACTGGAACGTTCATTTGGTGACAGGAGAGCTATATTTGGGGCTCTGTCTCTCCTGTTATTTGGTTATTTCATTTAGATATCCTTCATATATGTATATAATTTAGGAAGATTCTACTGTATTAGGTTGCAATGCTACCCCTCAAATGGCCATTAATTTTAGCTGCCTTTCCCAGTCTTCCCTTCCTTTTCCTCCTCTCCCCTTTCCCTCTCGACTTAATCCTTCTGTTCTATCCCCCCATATATCCATCCATAACTATCTATTCTTTCCCCCTTTCCTACAAAGATCTCCCTGTCACTCCTAGTCCCTTACTATATGTCTAAACTCTATGATTCTACAGAATGTAGCTCATCATTGACTTAATAGCTAATATTCACATATAAGTGAATACATATCATATTTGTCTTTTTGGGTCTGAGATATCTCATTCAGGATGATTTTTTCCTGTTCCTTTAAAAAATATATATATACAAGAATTTTGTATGCATGTATGCCTGCACACCAGAAGAGGGCATCAGATCTCACTACAGATGGTTGTGAGCCACTATGTGGGTGCTGGGAATTGAACTCAGGACCTCTGGAAGAACAGTTGATGCTCTTAACCTTTGAGCCATCTCTCCAGCCTTCAGGATGATTCTTTAAAGTTGATTATTTGCCTATGAATTTTATGATTTCATGCTTTTAAACAGATGAGTAATACTGTATAAATGTACCACATTTTCTTTATCTACTTTTCTGTTGAGGGACATCTAGGTTGTTTCCAATTTCTGCCTATTATGAATGTAAGAGTAATGAACAAGTGTCTCTCTGATAGGATGAAGCATCCTTTGGGTATATGCCCAAGAATTATATAGCTAGATCTTGATGAAGATCAATTCTCATCTTCCTGAAGAACTGCCACACACTGATTTCCGCTGTGACTGTACAAGTTTGCACTTTCTCCAGCAATGGATGAGTATTCCCCTTACTCCACATCCTCACCAGTATGAGCTGTCACTTGTTTTATTGATCTAAACACTCTAAGCCACTCTTAGATGAAATCTTACACCCACTCTTAGGGGTGTAAGATGAAATCTCAAGGTAGTTTTAATTGCATTTTCTAGGTGCCTAAGGATGTTGAACATTTCTTTAAGTGTTCCTCAGGTATTTGAAATTTCTCTATTGAGAATTCTGTTTAGATGTATATCCCCATGTTTAAATTGGGTCATTTGTTTTCTTGATATCTAGTTTAAAAAATTTTCTTTATATACTTTGGATATTAGCTCTCTACTGAATTTGTAGATGGTAAAAAATGCTTTCCCATTCTGTAGGCTGCCACTTTGAATGTCAGCGTCTTTTGTCATGCAGAACCTTTCAGTTTCATGATGTCCCATTTATTAATTGTTGATCTTAGTGCCTGTGCTATATTGGTGTTCCATTCACCAGTGAGTTCAAGGGTTTTCTCTTTTATCTGGTTCAGTGCATCTGGTTTTATGTTGAGGTCTTTGGTTCATTCGGAGTTAGTTTTGTACAGTGTGTTAAATGTGGATCTATTTGCATTGTTCTACATGCAGCTGTCCAGTTTGATCAGCACCATTTGCTGCCTGTCTGTTTTCCAGGGTATGTATTTCTGGCTTCTTTTTTAAAAAAATAAGGCATCCATACCTGTGTGGACTTGGGTCTGGGCCTTCAATTTGATTCCATTGACCAACACGTCTGTTTTTGTGCCACTATCATGCTATTTTTATTACTATAGTTCTGTAGTACAACTTAAAATTGGGGATGCTGATAATTCCAGCAGTTCTTGTATTATTTAGGATGTGTGTGTGTGTGTGTGTGTGTGTGTGTGTGTGTGTGTGTGTGTGTTTCTGTATGAAATGGAAATTTGTTCTTCCAAGGTCTGTGAAGAATTGTATTGGAATTGTGATGAGGATTGTGTTGAATCTTCAGACTGGTTTTTGGCAGGATGGCCATGTTTACTATGAGAGATCTTTCCATCGTTTGATACCCTTTTCAATTTTTTTCTTCAGTGACTTGAAGTTTTTATCATATAAGATTTTCAGTTGCTTGATTAGAGTTATACCAAGATATTTTATGTTGTTTGAGTATTTGAGGCTATTGTGAAAGGTGTTGTTTCCCTGGATTCTTTCTCAGTCTAATTTGTAATTTGTATATAAGAAGGCTACTGGTTTTTTTGTTTTACTGTGTGTGTGTGTGTGTGTGTGTGTGCGCGCGCGCACTCGTGGGAGAGACAGAGAGAGAGAGAGAGACAGAGACAGAGAGAGACAGAGAGACAGAGAGTCAGACACACACACACACACACACAGAGATATTTATTTTGGGGTTTTTGAGACAGGGTATCTCTGTGTAGCTTTAGAGCCTGTCCTGGAACTAGCTCTGTATATCAGGCTGACCCTGAATTCATTGAGATCCACCTGTCTCTGTCTTCCAAGTGCTGGGATTAAAGGTATATACCACCATCACCCAGCAAGAGTTAATTTTGTGTTCAGCCATTTTGCCAAAAGTGTTTATCAGATGTAGTAGTTTTAGTTAATTTCATAACGTCCTTGATCCTCTGAAGAGAATATGGTCAGCCAGTCATGGATCAAAGCACATCTGGTGTATTGCATTTACTTTTCCACTGTCTTTTAGCATTTTTTTTTGAGACAGGTTTGTCCTTTAGCATTTAAACTACTTACTCATATCTGCTATGTTCCAGGGAAGTTCTTATGTCTCAGCTTTGCTACCTGCCACTTTTGGACAGCTTAGCTGACTCCATGCTATTTCCTTGGATCATGTCAGTAAATCCCAATTTCCCATCATGCATCCAATTCAGCATGTTCGTTCATCCTGATCAAATCTTGTTATATTCTTCTTGGCCTAACAACTGTAAAAATCCACTTGGACATGTGATCCCTAGACTCCTGATTTAAGGTTTTGAACTTCCGCTATTCTTTAGGTAGAAACTCCATCTCTTCTTAGGTTTCACACTGTTAACACCTGGACTGTGTTGGCATTTAATTGTCCTTGTGGGTTTGGAAGCAATGGAAGACCTGGAAGTAGATATTTAGGAAAATCACATTTCATTATGGCACTTTTCTAAGGTATGGCCTTCAGAATTTTTTAATTTATTGCAAATGAACAGCTGTAAACCTCCTGTTGGAGGTTTAGGGGTGATTTTCAGCTCTCACTTGTATCTGTATGACTTGCTCCAACATCCCAAGGTCTCATTCATTTCCAGTTAATACAATTAGCTTATTGTGGGAAAATGAAGCTGGAGACTTTGAGGTATTTTCCCCCAACAGTGGGGATCTAATGCAGAACCTTCCCCATGCTAGCCAAGTGCCTTATCACTTAATTGTCATACTGTTTGCAGCCTAAGTCTGTCAGATCTTATAAATGAACTAGGTTTGGTCCTCTATTCTCAATAGACCAATCAAACAAACAAGAAATGGAGAAAAGCAGAAAAGGGAAACCTATATAATTTATACACAGGGAAAGGGGTAAGCCCTCATAGTCTGTCTTCAGGGCCCTGGCACCAGGTTTAAGTAGTGGAGCCAAAGTGTGAATAGCTAAGCAGCCCCAGCCAAAGTATGTCAGAACAGTTTAAAATCTATTTCCCTTCTAGGAGACAATTTCTTCCTCTGGCTGGCATTAGGCTTCATTCTTTTCCTAGTATGAGATTCCTGGGAAAATTGTAATTTCTCGGGGCTACTGTTTTTGTAGTCTGAATGACAGAGCAAGGGACACAAGTATTTCTTCAGATTCTTTTAGACTGGCTTTACCAGGCTTTCCAGTACTAACTGTTTTGTTGAAATTTTTCTAACCCTGCAACTATTAAAACAATTTAAATCTTGGTCCTCATTTATACAGTTCAATGACCAAAGGAGATGGATTCTTTTAAAGATGCCATGGAGACTTCTGACTTCCGTCAGATTCTGAGTTGGGCATTTAAGTCACGTGATATATTTTTCCCTCGTTTGCCGTTCTTAGAGCCATCAGAAGCCATCAGCTGACTATAGTCTCTACAATCACTATTGTTACCATGGCAACTAAGTACCACAGTCACTTTATTTCTGTTGCCCTCCACCTGAATTCACTCCATGCTGCCACCAGTGATAGGTTGCCACTGTTATTTCACTGAATACCTTGTGTTGACAGCGTTCTACTTTCTCCCGGTGAGGAGGGTGGCTGTGTACTTCTCAAATACAGGAGAGCAACAAAATATCAGACTACTATTTTGAGAGTGTGTTTTCTTGAGCCCCTCCTGGTACCTATCCCCACATCTATCTGCAGCCAGGAAGGCAACATATGGCACACTCAAATAGGGGTAATTGAGATGGATTTAATAAAGGAAATATTTATAAAGATGTAAGCAGGGGTGGCAGATTGAGCAATGGACTTTGTTTTCTTTAAAGATTTATTTTATGTGTACAGGAGTTTTGCTGGTATGTATGTTTGTATGTGTATTGCATGTATGTACCTGCTGCCCTTGGAGACCAGAAGAGGACATCATATTCCCTGTAACTGGAGTTATAGACAGTTATAAGCCACCATGTGTGAAATAAACCTGGGTTCCCTGCAAGAGCAGCAAGTGCTCTTAATCACTAAGCCATCTCTCCAATCCCAACTTATTTAAAAATATTTTTATTATTATTATTTTTTATTTTTACAAAATTATAATTTCACATGTTAATCCCTTCTCCTTTCCCCCCAACTCCCCATCAACCCTCTCCCCCCTCTGCTCCCCATAGAGGGTAGGGCCCTCCACGGGGGATCCCCAAATTCCACAGCACCATCCTGGGCCCTCCTTAAACATATTTTTATATTTTGTTTTTTATGTTTTATTTCTGTGTATGTATATGTGTATGTATGTATGTATGTATGTATGTACATATGTATGTTTGTGTGTGTGTATACATGTGTGTGAGAGTGCCTGTGGAGGTCAGAAGAAGGCATTGGATCCTCTGGAATTGGAGTTACAAATGGTTGTAAGCTGCCTGATGTGGATGCTGGGAACCAAATTGGTCCCCTAAAAGAATGCCAAGATCTCTTTAACTGTTGAGCATCTCTCTGCATCCTCAGAGTAATGGACTTTAATTCTTCAGATCTCTCTGCATCCATACCCTCTCATGTCCTCAGTGAGGTAGATTGTATCTCCTGCATTGGCCATAGGATTTTTTTTTTTTTTTTTGAGGGCAAAGGCAGGTGGTGAGATGTGAGATCATGCTGTTTCTAATTTAAGGCCTAAGAGATACACAGGTAGACAATTCCTGTTCTAATTTGAATGCAAAATGTTCCTCATGGGCTCCTGTTTTGAATATTTGTTCCTCAGTAGGTAGGTGGTCCTATCTTGGGAGGTTGTGGAACCCTTGGGAAGTGGGGCCAAGCTGATGAAGTAGGTCAAAAGGGAAGGGCCCCTGAAGATTATAGACAAGTACTTTATTCTGACTGCTCTGTTGCCTTGTCTTCCATGAAATGAGGAACCTTTGACATACTCCCAAAGCCATGCACTCTGCCATGCTTTCTCTGCATTAAAACGCTGAAATCTGAAACTGTGAGCTAAAATAAACATTTTCTCCCATAAGTTTACTCCACATCAAGAAAATTGATCACAGTGATGAGAAAGGAAACTAACATAGCCTCTGCTTTATGGTGGTTTGGCTTATAAATGGTCAACTGTACTATGGTGTGAAAGTGATACAGATTCAGCAGAAATTCCTGTTTCTCCAGGCCAGCCCTTTGTGATACAACACAGCAGTCAGCTGCAGTTTCCTGTTGGTCACACAATGGTTGTGTGGTCAGCAACTGAGTCCCTGCAGCATATTGTGGTGCTTGCATTTTAACTTTTTTATAATAGCAAGTTGTGAGCTATCCATCCTTTGATTGTAGAAGAGGTTTTAGGCTGATGATTTCCCTAACTTTAGGCTAATATGAGCGTTCTGAGCACATTTAAGGTAGGTGAATTGAACTGTGTTGCTCAGTAGACTAGGGGTATCAGGCTCATTCCATTTATGATATTTTCAACTTTGATGGGTGTACCGCGTCCGGCTTCTTTAGCATTCTTCGCTTTTGTGTGTAAACCATTGATTTTTCTCCATCCCTGGAAACAAGCACGATTTTCTTTTTGCCTTAGACTTCCCTAATTTATAGCACATTGCTTGCAGCGGATCTGCTTTTATCCAATATTCTAGACAACTTATAGAGGCAACTCTGCAACTATTTCTTGAATTATTCATTTAGAAAATCATACTCCTCTTTGTTGTGCATGTATGTGTGTTATACATGACATGTGTATGCCATGACATGCATGTGGAGGTCAAAGGACAACATCTGAGAGTGTGTTCTCTCCTTCCACTGCACGGGCCACAGGGGTTGAACTCAGGTTGTCAGGCTTTGTGGCAAGTACCTTTATCCACTCAGCCACCTCACCAGCCCTCTAGAATTTATCCTCTTCCATTTTTCTGCTCTTCAAACATTTTTAAATTTTTATTGTTGTTATTAATTGTGTGTGCATGTGTGTGTGGGGTATGTGCTCATGGGTAAAGGTGAAGGAACCAGCTTCCCTTTCGGCAGCCATAACAGCCGAACATGTGCTTCTATGACCTTGACCTAGTCACTAGAAAGTCAGATGCCTGTCTTGTGACAAGGAACCAATCAGAAGTTAGCTGGTGGTGCTATGCTTTACGACCCTGGGTGTGCTTTACAGACAAGCGCACAGCAATGACGTAGAGAGCATAGCAACCACCCTGGGAGGGCCTATGGGCCATAACAACCAGTTGACCAATCAACACAGGGCAAGCCCTCCAAGCCTGGAGGGCACACCAATCGTGAGCCTGTGTGTACCCCTAGACACTCCCCTTACGCTGCCCTATAAAGATCTATGCGCAGCAGCTTCAAGCTGTCTTTTCTAACTGTCCGCCATGGCGGTGGGTGAAAGACCCGAGCTAACATGGGGTTAGCTTGTTAAACTACAATAAAGCCTCATGCAGTTTGCATCAAGCTTTCGCCTCCATTCTGTGTTTGGGGTGGCCGCTGTCCTGGGCTAAGATTCTGGAAGCCTCAGCTTTCTAAGGGTCTTACAAAGGGACTCATGGAGGCCAGAAGTGTTGGATCCCCCAGAGGCTAGAGTTACAGGTGGTAGTGGGCCCCCTGATGTGGGTGCTGGGAACTGAACTAGGGTCCCCTGGAAAAGCATCAGGACACTCTTGGCCACTGGACCATCTCTCACCTCTCTTTTCAAAATGTAGATTTTTTTCCTTCTTTCCTCCCCTTTTCCCTTAGGTTAGCTTTTCAGGAAAGGGCCTTTTGACAACGGTGTGTGTGTGTGTGTGTGTGTGTGTGTGTGTGTGTGTGTGTGTGTGTAAAATGTATGTACTTATAAGTGCCTGTGGAGCCCAGAAAAGGACATAGGATCTCCTGGAGCTGGAATCACAGGTGGCTGTGAGCTGCTTTAAATAGGTGCTGGGAAGCAAGCTGATCCTCTACAAGAAGAGTGAGTGCTCTTTTACCACTGCACAATCTCTCCACCCCCAGGGACACCATATTATCTCCTCTGGGGAGGAAAAGAGCCAGGAAGCATCTGTGCTCATGGTGTAGTATGCTCTTGGGTGAGCTTGCTTTCTCTGGATGTGGTGGTCTGAATGAAAATGGCCCCCACAGGCTCATAGGAAATGGCATGATTTGAAAGGATTAGGACATGTGGATTGGTGTGACCTTGTTGGAGGATGTGTGTCACTAGGGATGGGTTTTGAGGTTTCCGATGCCCAAGTCAGGCCTAGTGGCTCTCTCTTCCTGCTGCCTGTGGATTGGGTTATAGAGTTCTCAGCTATTCTCTAGCACCGTGACTGTGTGCATGCCACCATGCTTCCTGCCATGATGACGATAAACTAAACGACTAAACTGTTTGGCCAGCCCTGATGAAATATTTTCCTTTCTAAAAGTTGCCATTGCCATAGTGTCTCTTCACAGCAACAGAAACCCTATGAAGGCACTGGGCATGGCCTTCCTGTCTTTATAAGGTCTGCATCTCCCAGTTCAGAGATCATGCTACTCTTGGGACTATAAACCCCTGGAACTGTCAGGGCAAGGAATGAACACAGGAAAAAGAGTCAGGGAACAGAACTGACTTTTCAACAGCCTCGATTGACCACCTTTTAAAAATGCCCATCCCCTTCCTCGGCTTTTTACTTCTCATTCTGACACCTGATACCTACTAGTCCTTTATCTTTTGTGGCACAAACTGTTTCTCAGACTTCCCCACCAAGGGTCTGGGATCCAGGCATCCCTGTTCTGCTAGATAAATCTGGTTTCCTGCTTTCAGAAAGTCTTGGTGTTGTTCTTTTTTCTGTTGTCCAAACCAGGCTTAGCTTTTAAAATAATGGCATTTCTGGGGGACAAAGAATTAGGTGCACATGCTCAATTGTCTATCTCAATGTCCAAGTTAAAACAGAATCTGCTATTTTGAGTTTCATTTAAGTTAATCACAGTCTTATTGGGACCCAGAAACTGCTATACTCTATAGACTTCCCTATTAAGAATTATTAACCAGGTGCACAGAATTGTTACCACATGACTGAGAATGCTGTGGAGAAAATAGCTGTTACAGAGACAAATACAGCTAGAAGCAGCTACTTGCCAAGTCTTGGTCTAAAAGGACAAAAAAGTTGAAATTACTAAAACTTGCTTAGGAAAGGGGTCTCCTGGGGCTGAAGCTTAGGCATCTGAGAGTCCTGGCAGGTGGCTTAGTGTTGCAAACTGGATGTACGTGCTTCTGGGCTAAGAGCTGCTCTGGAGCCAGGAAGAAGCACTGTTGGTGGCCCTGTCAGGCACAGGAAACAAACAGGAAGCAGATGGGAGGCATACCTTCCTCCTGTGACCTTGAAGTCTCTTCTGAGGGCATCTTATTGCCAGAGCCCGAAGAGGTCCAGCAGACAAAGGAGACATGTGGTATGCAGAGAGCAGTCCCTGTGTCACAGAGCCAGTCACAGTGGCCTTGGAGCTGAGATGATAGCTTACTAAATCTGGACACTCAAGATTTTCATGCATTTTGGCTTCCTACAAAGTCAATTCTCATACTCCCACACCCCCGCAAGAAAAGGAGACACAAAGCCCAGTGATATTTGTACTCACATAAGGGGATGGAGTCTCATGATCTATTACTGGAAATACTGATTACATGTCAAATCCAGTTGGAGCTCCATCTAAATATTTTGTTTCTAAATATCTTGGACCAGGGGGAGTGCTCAGTAGGTAAAGAGCACTTGCCACCAAGCCTGATGACTTGAGTTCAATGTCTGGAACCCCATATTGTGGAAGGAGAAAACTGACTCCTGCAGGTTGTCCTCTGACCTCTACACGCGCGCGCGCGCGCGCGCGCACACACACACACACACACACACACACACACACACACACCTTTTTAAAAAGTGAAAAAAAAAGAACAACAAAAAAGAACTTGTCTTAGCCACTTTCCTATTGCTGTCATAAAACGCCATGGCCAAGACAGCTGAATTTGGGGCTCAGGGTTCCAGAGGATTAGAATTCATGACTATCATGGTGGGGAACGTGGCAGCAGCTGGGCAGGCATGGTGCTGAAGCAGTAGCTGAGGGCTTACATCTTTGTTTGTTTGTTTGTTTTGTTTTGTTTTTTTTTTTTGAGACAGAGTTTCTCTGTGGCTTTGGAGGCTGTCCTGGAACTAGCTCTTGTAGACCGGGCTAGTCTCAAACTCACAGAGATCTGCTTGCCTCTGCTTCCTGAGTGCTGGGATTAAAGGCATGAGCCACCACCGACCGGTGAGGGCTTACATCTTGATCCTCAAGTATGAGGCAGAGAGCACTAATGGGGAATTGCGTGGGCTTTTGAAACCTCAGTGTCTGTTCCTGGTGACACATCTCCTCCAACAAGGCCACACCTCCTACTCCTTTCCAAACAGTTCCACCAACTGGGGACCAAGCTCTTCAATATAAGAGCCTATGAGGGTCATTCTCAATCAAACCACCACAGAGCTACACATAATTTTTTGCATTGTTTCCCTCCTCGGTTGGCTCAGTTTAGGGTTAGGAGGATGGTATGTTGGTGTGGCAGTTTGAATAAGAAAGGCCCCCACAGGCTCATATATTTGAATACTTAGTCACCAGAAAGCAGCACTATTTGGTGGTGGGGATTTAGGAGGTGTGGCCTTGTTAGAGGAAATGTGTTACTGGGGATGAGTTTTGAGGTTTCAAAAGCCCATGCCAGGCCTAGTCTTTCTTTCTTCATCTATCTGCTTGTGGATCAGGATGTATAGCTCAGCTACTTTTCCAGCACCACACCTGCCTGCTGCCATGCTTTCTGCCATGATGATAATGGATTAAGCTTCTGAAACTATAAGCAAGCCCCCAATTAAAGTTTCCTTTTATAAGAGATGCCTTTGTCTTCGTCATGGTGTCTCCTCACAGCAATTGGACAGTGGCTCAAACAGCTGGCTTCCTTAAAGCCCCATAGAATGCTCATCATAAGTTTTGTCAAAAGTTTGGCAACTCTCATCCCGAAGAACAGTATAAATGAATTCTTGTACATGACATCAATTTATGGGTGAAGGGACCAGCTCCCCTTTCGGCAGCCATAACAGCCGAACACGTGCTTGCCATAACCTTGCCTTGGTCACTTAGAGGTCAGATGCCTGCCTCGTGACAAGGAACCAATCAGAAGTTAGCTGGTGGCACTATGCTTTACGACCCTGGGTGTGCTTTATGGACAAGGGCACAGCAATGACGCACAGAGCATAGCAACCACCCTGGGAGGGCCTATGTGCCATAACAACCAGTTGGCCAATCAACACAGGGCAAGCCCTCCAAGGCTGGAGGCACATCAATCGTGAGCCTGTGCGTACCCCTAGACACTCCCCTTACACTGCCCTATAAGATCTCTTGGGAGGCCCTAGGAGCTGTCTTTGTTAGCCATCCGCCATGGCGGGTGGGTGAAAGACCCGAGCTAACATGGGGTTAGCTCGTTAAATTACAATAAAGCCTCATGCAGTTTTCATCAAGCTCTGGAATCCGCCTGGTGATTGGGGTGACCGCGAACATGGCCTGGGATCCCGGATACCTGAGTTTTCCGGGGGGTCTAACAATGGGAAATTAAAAGTTTTTTTCAGGCTGTACATGGAAATTTGCATGGCACCTCTCTGTTGTGATCTTTTTGTACACTATGAAAATGTGTCTTTACCAAGGCACCTTCTGATTGGTTTATTAAAAAGATGATCAGCAATAGCTAGGCAGAAGATAGGTGGGACTTCCAGGAAGAGATAGAAACTTTGGTTAGAAGAAAGATGTGATTTACTAGTGAGGTGTGGAGCAGGTCAGACATACAGTGTGGAGGAGAGGTAATGAGCCATGTGGCAGAATGTAGATTAATGTTAATGGGTTAATTTAAGTTTTTAGAGGTAGTTGGGAACAAGCCTAAGCTAAAGTCAAGCTTTCATACTTAATAAGAAGTCTCTGTGCCAAAAAGACAAACATGATATGTACTCACTCATATGTGGATTTTAGACACAGAGTAAAGGATTATCAGCCTACAATCCACACTGCCAGAGAAGCTAGTAAACAACGAGAACCCTAAGAGAGACATACATGGTCCCCTGGAGATGGGGGAAGGGTCAAGATCCCCTGAGCAAATTGGGAGCATGGGAAGAGGGGGGAGGGAGCTAAGAGAATGAGAAGGGAAGAAGAGGAAGGATGCACAGGTCACGAGAGAGCAGAAAGGTTGAGTCAGGGGAAGAATAGAAGAAAGGATATGTGATAGGTAGGGTTTTAGTTGGGGGGGTGGTAGGGGAGGAGGGGAGAGAGAAGGGAACTGGGATTGTTATGTAAAACAATCTTGTTTCTAATCCATAAAAATGATTTAAAGAAAAAAAAAAAGAAGTCTCTGTGTCATTATTTGGGTGTTGGCAGTCTGAGGAAAGTCTAGCTACACCTCTCCCTTTCCTTTCTCCCTTTGTCTCTTTCTTGGAAGCATAGTTTATCAAGTATACCACAAGGGAGGTGTGATACGTGTCCTCCTTTTTTTGGTAGTGAGTTTCTTTCCTTTTTAAAAAGTTTATTTTTATGTGTGTGAATCTTTTGTTTGCCTGTATGCATATCAACTATGCTTATGCTCCATGTCCACTGAAGTCAGAAGAGGCTATCAGAGGCCCTCAAAATGGACTTACAATGACTGTGAGCTGCCACATGGGTGCTGGGAACTGAATCTGGGTCCTTTACAAGAGCACGGAGTTCTATTAACCACTGAGCCACTGTAAGACTGTGTTTCATTTAGCTGAGTCTGGCCTTGAACTTACTATATTGCCAAGGATGACTTTGAACTACTGATCATCCTGCCTGAGCCTCCCCAGTATTGGCTTACAGGCATGCCTCCCTATATCTGGCTTAAATGGATATTTCCTTGCTAGGGAGTCTTAACATCATTTTTCCATATGCTCACTAGATTTAGGTCTTCTTTTTCTGTTCTTTTATTTTGCCCAGTTTTCTATTTTTTCTTCTTATTGACTTGAAGGCATTCTTACCACTTTTTTTCCCCTGAAACATATTTGAAGTATATAGATAAGAATGGAAGTTATAACAATTCATGTTTCTATCACCCAGTCTCATTATTGCTCAACACCATTTTAGTTAATCCGGTAGGCTGTCTTCCAATTCACAATCTGCCTGCTTCAGCCTTTGTGAGTGCTGGAAATACAGGCATATGCCACTATAACCAGTTTATCTCAATTTTTTTTCCCGGTTTTTCGAGACAGGGTTTCTTTGTGGCTTTGGAGGCTGTCCTGGAACTA
Source organism: Cricetulus griseus (assembly GCF_003668045.3). Classification (NCBI taxonomy): domain Eukaryota; kingdom Metazoa; phylum Chordata; class Mammalia; order Rodentia; family Cricetidae; genus Cricetulus; species Cricetulus griseus. The sequence goes on from NC_048597.1 coordinate 149,538,544, forward strand.
ACTCTTGTAGACCAGGCTGGCCTTTGAACTCACAGAGATTAGCCTGCCTCTCCCTCCCAAGTGCTGGGATTAAAGGCACGCGCCACCAACTGCCTGGCTTCTCATTTTGTTTTTAAGAAATAAAACAGTGTCTAGAGAGATAACTTAGCCTGTAAGAGCAAGAACTTCTCTCGCTGAAGGCCAGAGCTGGGTTCCCAGCTCTCATGTTGGGTGTTTCAGAACTGTCTATAGCTCCAGATGTAGGGGATCTGATGGGTGCCTCTAGCCTTTGTGGGCACCTACAGTCATGTGCACATACCCCTTACCCATACATACACAAAATTAAAAATTAAGTCTTTTAAAAAAGAGAAACAAAAATTAATGGGTTAACTTAGAGAAATTCTACAGCAGAACCTTTTTTCAGTTTGCTTTAGGACAGAAAAAGTGCATGCTATAATATGAACAGAGGCAGAACGGCAGCAACAGTTTAGGACCTTATCCTGGTTAATTTCTGAATCAGAGATACAATGACTGACTAAGCTCCATATCACACTACAAAAGAACAGGACCCTTCAGTATATTCTGGATTTTATTCATTGGAAAGGTGACTCCATTTGTTCAGGTACACTGCCAGCAATATTAAAAAGAATCATGTTGACAACCTTTGAACTTCTTTCTACAGATCACACTTTGTGTGTCTTAGCTAGGGTTTTATTGCTATGAAGACACACCATGACCACAGAAACTCTCATAAAGGAAAACATTTAATTGGGACTGGCTTACAGTTTAGAGGTTTAGTCCATTTTCATCATGGTGGAAAGCATGACAGTGCACAGGCAGACATGGTGCTGGAGAGGAAGCTGAGAATTGTATATCTGGATTGACAGGCAGCAGGAAGGGTGTGTGACACTGGGCCTGGCTTGTGCACTTGAAACCTCAAAGCCCACCCCCTGTGACACACTTCCTCCAACAAGGCCACACCTACTCCAACAAGGCCACACCTCCTAATAGTGCCTCTCCCTATGAGCCTGTGGGTACTATTTTCTTTCAAATCACTAAAATGTTTCTAAATATTTTAAGTTCCTCCCCTTTACATGGTTTTTCATTTTTTAAAAAACTCCAAATCTTGTTGAGCCTCTCCTGTCTTTGCAACTTTAACAAGTACCATCAGCAGCACAATTTATGTGGCAGGTGTCCTACTTTCCTTTCTGCTGCTGTGATAAAATACCAACCGAAAGTAACTTAAGGAAGAGAGGGTTTATTTCAACTCACAGTCCCAGGCTGCAGTTCACCATGGCAGGGAAGTCAAGGTGGCAGAAACAGCTGGTCACAAGACACCCATAGTCATCAGCAGAGGGGTGGATGCATGCATGCTTACTACTCAGCTCATTTTCTGCTCTCTTAAAAACATTTATTTTTAAATTACATGTAGATGTGTGTCTCTGTGTTGGAATGTGCACATGAGTACATGTGCCTACAAAGGTCAGAAAAGGGCATGGGATTCCCTGGAGCTAGAGCTGGCTGGAGTAATGGCTGTGAGCTGCCTGATGTGGCTGCTAGGAACTAAATTCAGGTCTCCTATAAGAGCAATATGTGCTCTAAGCCATCTCCCCAGCCTCATTTTCTCCACTCATACAGTTCAGTACCCAAACCCACAGAATGGTCCTGCCTACAGTGGACATGGGTTTTACATCAATTAGTGCAATTAAGACATACTCAATAGACCCCAATAGACATACTCAAAGCCAGCAAAATCCATACGTTCCCTTACTAAGACTCTCTTCCTAGGTGGTTCTAGATTGTGTCAAGCTGACAATTAAAAAAATCAGGAAAGAGGAGGAGGTGGGAGGAGAACAAGAGGGATCAGGAAGACTGAGACAGGGGAGGAATAGAGGAGAGTAAGAAAAGAGATACCTTAATAGAGGGAGCCAGTATAGGTTTAGAGAGAAATCTGGCACTAGGGAAATGTTCAGAGATCCACAAAGATGACCCCAACTAAGAATCCAGGCAGTAGTGGAGAGGCTACCTTCGATGCTCTTCCTCTATAATGAGATTGATGACTACCTTAATTGCCATCCGATAGCCTTCATCCAGTAGCGGATGGAAGCAGAAGCAGGCACCCACAGCTAAGCACTGAGCCATACTCCTGGACTCCAGTTGTAGAGAGAAGGAGGGATGAGCAAAGGAATCAAGACCATGCTGGAGAAACCTACAGAAACAGCTGACCTGACCAAGTGGGAGCTCAACGGACCCCAGCCAGACAGCACGGACTGAATTGAACCCTCTGAATGTGGGTGCCAGTTAGGAGGCCTGGGCAATGGAACCAGTATTTATCCCTAGTGCACAAATGGACTTTGGGAGTCCATTCCCTATGGAGGAATACTATTTCAGCCTAGATACACAGATGAGGGACTAGGCCCTCCCCCAAATGATGTGACAGACTTTGGTATCCCCCATAGAAGGCCTCACTATCCTTGGGGAGCTGGAGGGGGGTGGGTTTGGGGGATTGGCAGGGGGACATGGGAGGATGGGAGGGAGAGGGAACAGGGGGATTGATATGTAAAATGATTGTTTCTAAATTTAAGAAATGTTAAAAAAATCCCTAGAAAATAAAAAAAGCCTTTTTTTTTATTGAATGAAAAAATCATGGAAGCCTACCCAAATTTCTATATATTAACCCTTCACCTATTATTTTAATATTTTCCTTTTATTCTTAATGCTTCGCTAAGATATACTGGACGATGTTTAGAACCAACAAGATAAACTGAGAAAGGAAGGTGTGGTAGTTTGAATGTAATTACCCCCCTCCCCCATCTCATAAGGAGTGGCACTATTAGGAGGTGTGGTTTTGTTGGAGTGGGTATGGTCTTGTTGGAGGAACTGTGCCATTGTGGGGGCGGGCTTTGAGGATTCCTATACTCAGGATGCCGCCCAGTGCCTCAGTCAACTTCCTGTTGCCTGAAAGATGAAGAACTCTCAACTACTATTTCAGCACCATGTCTGCCTGCATGCCACTATGCTCCCTGCCATAATGGTATGAAACTGTTAAGTGAGCCCCCTCAGTTAAATGTTTTCCTTATAAGAGATGCTGGAGTCATGGCATCTTTTCACAGTAGTAGAAACCTAACTAAGACAGAACAGAAGTCAAAAGGGTTTTTTGTTTTTATTTTGTATTTATTTTTTTAAAGCTATTCCAAGAGAAGGTCTCACTTTCTTTGCCTGAGTAAAGACCTGAACTGAGACAGTATCTGGCAAAAAGCATTCCATAGAGATTCAGGGAACAACACACATAAAATCCCTAGAATGTCTGAGGAAGATGCTGATGCCAATGTTGTCTGGATCCCAGTGCTGGGAATAAAAAGATCTGCAAAGGCCTTTGTGGACCATTATGGTGCTTTCAGTTAGTGCTCTTGGTGAAATGAGAAGCCATTGAGGATGTAAGCAGAGGGACAGACATTTCATAGGGCTGGAGGTTTTGGGGGTGGATGTATGGGTGATTTTGTGTACAAATTTGACTGGGTTAAGGAATGCCCAGACAGCTCATGTGGGGTTTTCTAGTGGTGATCAGCATTTAAATCAGCATACTAAGGGAGGTAGGTCTCTCCTCACCACAGGGCCTCAATAAGTGCAAAGGAAGAGTGAATTCTCTTTCCTGCAGCTGGGGTAATCCATCTTCTTTTGGCCTCAGACACCAGAGCTCCTAGGCTGAGACCTTTTGAACTCCAGGACTTACAGCACAGGCACCTTCCTGATGTCAGGTCTTTGACCTTGAACTACACTAATTATACCTGGTTCTCCTCAGTCTTCAGATTCTGACTGAATTACATGACTGGATTTCCTGATTCTCCTGCTTACTGATGGCATACCCTTCTGAGACTCCATAATTAAGTTAGTCTCTCTCTCTCTCTCTCTCTCTCTCTCTCTCTCTCTCTCCCTCTGTGTGTGTGTGTGTGTGTGTGTTGTGTGTGTGTGTGTGTGTGTGTGTGTGAAGTTCTTTCTTTTCCTTAGGAGAATTCAAAGACAGAGTAGAAGCAGAGAGATTAGTTAGATATTTCAGACAAGAGCTTTATTGAAATTTGGTTTCAATTCTTGAAAATCTTAAAAGAAAAAGAAATATGTTCTAGCTTTTAGTATATAGAGTTGACGGTAGTCAAATACATAGAAACTTCACTAATTTTAAAGATAATTTTATTAGCACAAGTATTACCACCAGGCCTGGAGAGACATTTCAGCAGTTAAGAGCAAGTTCTGCTCTTGCAAAGGACACAGGTTCCATTTCCAGCACTTAGATGGCAGCTCACAACCATCTGTAATTCCATTTTCAGGGCATCTTTTCTGACCTCCGAAGGCATCAGGCACACAGTTGGTGCACATACATACATGCAGGCAAAACACTCATACACACAAAATAAAAATAAAGCTTAGAAGTGATTTAAATTAAGTATTGACATCAACTAAAAAAGAGAAAAACCCGTGGTAAGCTATAAACAGCTCCTTGGCCCCTCGATTTCCTACAAACAGGAAGCAGACTGAGAAACCCCACTGTCCTTTACAAATACCTGAGGAAATCACAGAATCCAGGTACAGGGGACAGATCAGGTGTATTCATGAAACAGTATTTCACCTTTTACCTTACACAGGAACCTGATTACTCAGAAGAATTTCATCATTGTGACTGCTATTTGCTTTTTTTAAATTCAAAGTTTTCTGTATTAGGAAAAGGCATACCTGGACCTGGTAGATATCATAGGCTCCTAGACTTTGCAGATTTCATGGACCTTTTAGGGGGTTAAGATCAAGAGTATATACATTTTGCATGTGGGGAGGATGTAATTGCAACTTAGAAAGCAGACTACAGTAGATTAAATTTGTCCCTATTACTCTCTACCCTAAACTAGAATAGTGTTTTACATACAGAGTCCTTTGCTAAGCTGCAAGTAGGCAAGGGGTTATCCTTTTGACTTTGCATTTGGCCAAATGACTTTCTTTGGTCAATGGGATGAAGAACAAGTGACAAATGCAAACACTTGAAATATTTGCCTGTGGTCTTCCTGCTATTCCTTCTGTGGCCATCATGGGAAGGGCTTGCCTGGGGTTTTCAGCAAAGGCACTGGTATGCCTTGATGTTAAGTCTACTGAAGTAATTCACAAGAGAGATGATGGGAACTAGGATCAATGTGCTACAATGGGAGTGGTGAGATGTGTTCAGCTTCTGGGTGTATTTTATAGAAAACCCCACAGATTTGCTGCATATATATTTGATGGGAGAGAAAGTGATGAGTTAAGGAGGAATCTGGAGATTTGGGCCTGGAAAAACGGAAGAATGGAGTGGCCATTTGCAATGTACATTCTATTAGTAAGTTATGTGTTGTTTGAATTCAATGAGAAGCTGGTACTGGAAGCTGGTTGCCTCACCCTCCATTTTCAGACATGTCTGTCTCAAACGAAGTGTAGTGGTGCATGCCTTTAGTCCCAGCACTCTGAAGGCAGTGGCAAGTGGATCTATGTGAGTTTGAGGCCAGCCTGGTCTATATAGGTCTATATAGTGAGTTCCAGGACAGCTAGAACTACATAGTGAGTCTCTGTCTCCAAAAAAAAAAAAAAAAAAACATAAGACAGAAAAAGTATCTCTCCTAGGCCACTTGTCTGAGGATGGACTGCCCCACAACTATGTGACAGGGAGAGAAGAGAATCTCAAAACAGCCCAAGAGTAAAAACTTTCCATTGAAACCAGCTAGATAGAAGGCAAAGTATTTCCAACAGATATTATTACTCTTTACTGTTTATCCCACCATGTAGGGAGAATCCAGAAGTTCAGCTGTGGGAAATCTCATCCATGGACAGGAAGCCCAGGTAGGAACTCCAATTGACAGTCTCAATTTCTTTAGTTGGTTTCTGCTGGATAGAGTGAATGTCCAATTTGATAATGTCATTTGTATCTGTTGTTATCTGTGATTTCACTTAGAAGCCTCACCAGAGGGGACACTGCTCTTGCCCAGGATTCTATCTACCAGGAACTCTAGCTCACTGCCTCAATGGGGCTTTACCAGTTGATTTCTGCTAAGTGTTTTAAGCATTCAGGGTCTGTCTGTCTGTCTGTCTGTCTGTCTGTCTGTCTGTCTGTCTGTCTGTCTGTGTGCCTGCCTGGCTGCCTATCTACCCATCCATCCTCTATCATCCATCCCAACTTACTTTTATGTTAGGCATACTATATACTTAATAAACTCACTTATTCAAACTGAAAGTATAGCTATCATGGATCATTCTCCAGACTACATAGGTCACTATTTTCTCAGGTGGGAAACACCAAGAGAACTACAGCCTGGAGGTGGCAATATCAGGAGTTGTTTGGCAAGTTCGTTTTGAGAAACCTTACGTCCCAATAGGAATGCTAAGTAGGCAGTTGGCTATAAGAGGTTGGAGCTGGAGGGAAGCAAGGTCTGGCAATCATGTGCAGAGGTTTATGAAGTCATGCAGTCATGTGACTGGATGACGTGCACAGGTGAATATTAAAAAGGAGCCCTGTGTTTGGGTTTAGAGGGCCATCAGTGTCTAGTGGTTGGAGTAAATAGTAATCAGCAAAAGACTTTCAGGGAGGGTTACAGACTCAAGCCCTGTCTCAAGAAGACAAAGCCAAGCAAAACAAAAACTATAAGCTGTGTGGTTGATGCACCAAATAGTCACCACTAGTCCAGCCCGTGAAAGATGTTCAATACATTTTCAGGGAACGATTGCTTATTATGACACCTGAACATCAGTGGGGAAGGCCTAGTCGTTACTTATCTTTATAACAACCCAAACTATTAAAAAAAATTAGGGTTTAGTATATAGCTCAGTCAAGGTCCTGGGGTTCACTACCACCATCACTAAGAAAAAAACAGAAAGCAGACTATACTTCAAAGGAGGTGAGGTTATCAGCAGAAGAGAAACATGAAGCTTAGATTCCAGGGGTCAGGTAGAGCAGCTTTACTCACCAGCTATCAGACCACATAACCCAAGCTCTGAAGCCCTAGGTACTACTGTTCAGATGCTGAATTTAAGGTGTTTAGACACAGGCTGGGGACAAGAAGTGACAACTCTGCTCCCAGGGAAATTCAAGGGGTGTGTTTCAATGGCATGTTTATTAAACAAATGCTCATGACAGATTTTCACAACAGCAACAAATGTTATTCCACAACATCATATCTCCTTACTGAGAAAAAAATGACAATCGCAACACAGATGGATTTGATTACTTTTTCATGTTTCCTGGGGGGTAAAGCCAGTGTCCTCACTGGTCTTCCTCTCCTTTCGCTTGGGCACTTTTATCTGACCTCATTTTCTTTACCTCTTCTCTGGCCACATGTCCCCGGAAGACTGATTGGATTTTGAGAGCAGCGTACTCCTCCTTTTCCCTTTCTTCCTCAGTAGACTCCTCCTTCATCGAAAGGAGACAAAGTGAGAGACTTTTCCAGAATGCTGCCTTTTTGATGCCTCAAAAATGAATGTATAGATATAACTGATTTACAAATGCAACCATTTTGAGGGCTGTTCCTTCCTGGAGGGATTTTATACATTATCACATTGTGTGTATGTGTGTACCAAAGGCCAAATGCCTAAAGAGCAGGCATTCAGCTTGCCACTCTTTAATATGTCTTAATACAAGATCATTGCCAACTTCTTTTCTCTTGTTCCCAGACAGCACCCATTTAAAGTTGCCTGAGAAATAGCATTGTGTTTAGGGTGGGGAAGCAAGAAAGAATCCTTGAAGTACTACTGTGTCTATGTTAACATCAGTACATGTGCTGTTTTGAAATAATTGTGATTTTATAAGATGGATAAAAATGTTAATTCTAATTTCTAAATGTTTAGACAATTAAAACCACACATTAAGAGGTGGAACATCAAAGAGAAAGTCAGTTTATTAATATTGGGCTTATCAGTTGGCTAAACAGGGACATACAGTTTCTTCTTTTTTTAAACAGGTATAATTTACAGATGGCAAAATTCATGGATCCTAAATGTAGAACTGAAAAAATATATGGCCCTTAATGTACCTTTTTAAAGTTACAAACATGATAAGTACATATTAAAATCTCCTCAATCTATCACTTGTTGAAACATTTTCACTTCCCCAGCTCTTGTTCTTAAAAAGTAACCATTATTGGAATGAGTCTACCACAAGATCCAGCAATTCCACTCTTAGGCATATACCCAAAAGAAGCACATTCATACAAGGACATCTGTTCAATGATGTTCATAGCAGCACTATTGTAATAGCCAGAAACTGGAAGCAGCCTAGATGCCCCTCAACTGAAGAATGGATAGAGAAAATGTGGTACATTTACACAATGGAGTACTACTCAGCAGAAAAAAAAAAAAAAAAAACAATGGAATCTTGAAATTTGCAGGAAAATGGATGGAACTAGAAGAAACCATTCTGAGCAAGGTAACCCAATCACAAAAAGACAAACATGATATCTACTCACTCATATGTGGATTTTAGACATAGAGTAAAGGATTACCAGCCTACAATCCACACTGCCAGAGATGCTAGTAAACAAGGAGGACCCTAAGAGAGACATACATGGTCCCCTGGAGAAGGGGAAAGGATCAAGATCCCCTGAGCAAATTGAGAGCACAGGAAGAGGGGGGAGGGAGCTACGAGAATGAGAAGGGGAGAAGAGGAAGGATGAAGAGGTCATGAGGGAGCAGAAAGGTTGAGCCAAGGGAAGAATAGAAGAAAGGGTATGTGATAAGTAGGGTTTTAGTTGGGGGGTGTTAGGGGAGGACGGGAGGGAGAAGGGAACTGGGATTGTCATGTAAAACAATCTTGTTTCTAATTCAAATAAAAAATGATTTTAAAAAAGTAACCATTTTTGTAGGTTGTGTGTCTCTATGTGTATTTGTGTATATTTATACATTCTTCCAAAATTTCTCTATGTATGAGTCCATTTACATGAGACACATTTGTTTTTCATTTTTAAACAAGACCATACTAATTGGAGTGCTCTACAGCTACTTTCCCCATGGAACCAACACATCTGGGTTCTCTTCTTTGCTATTATTTCGTATGTAATTTTGCTCAGTTTTAATGGGAGGGACATGGCCACTATGTTCCATTGTACTGATATCACTCACCAGAGATTTAGTCATTCAGTCAACAATTGACTGACCTTTGAGATGTTCAATCCCCTCCATTACAGCGAGTTAAGTTTAGCTCTTAAACTTTAAATGCAAATAGACTGGCATAAAATTCTGTGAGATGATTCTCTAATATGGGCAAGTGAATTACTCTTAAGTTAAAAATCAATGGAACTGTAACACAAACTTGTAACAGCTTATAAAAGAGCATCTATAAGAGAAATGAGGAAATGTTTCCATTTTTCTATATCTCTGAATTCCTATTACATCTGATGCCATTGTTAGACTAATTGGGCTGTATCAGTATTATTCTAGAATAATTGAATAATGTAAGGAAAGAATGTATCTCAGTAGGGTATGTTCATTTTAGGCATCAATATTGCTGAGATACTAGGACATGAAAAGGAACTCAAAGGTTTGAACTCTGACATTGTACAGAATGAATTCTTTTACACAAAACCAGGTTTGCCTTCCTTCCTTCCTTCCTTCCTTCCTTCCTTCCTTCCTTCCTTCCTTCCTTCCTTCCTTCATCCCTCCCTCTCTCTCTCTCTCTCTCTCTCTCTCTCTCTCTCTCTTTCCTTCTTTTTTTTGAGACAGGGTTACTTTGTGTAGCCTTGGCTGTCCTAGAACTAGCTCTGTAGAGCAGGCTGGCCTTAAACTCACAGGAATCTGCCTCCCAAATGCTGGGATTAAAGGCATGTGCTGCTGCCACCACCACTAGGGAAAGCCTGGTTTTTCTTAGTTTGGACTATGAAGAATACAGGCAGTGATGTTGTGGTAAATGTTTAACTGGCTCTACAGAGAAATAATAGAACCACACAATATTTCCCTCCTAAATACCACCAAAGCTCTGGTTTGTAGTGTTTACCTTAGTCTCAATATGCTTAGATGGCTGATTTTAAGTTATCAAAATGATGTTTGTTGCTTTGTACACAATTATCTCCAAGTAATGGCTTTAGCACACCACTGAATAGAGATTGTTAATATCTTTGAGGATGGATTTTCCTATTTGTGTGTGGCTTGGATGTAGAATATCAAGGCAGGCAAGCATTTCTATAGAAGACCTTGCAGGAAACTGTGTAAGGCCATTTTATTTGGTGGTATGTAATTGTTTTCCTTTAGTTATTTCTAACCTTTGCCTTTGTGTGGTGGCAACAGCAAAAAGTAGTAAAAAACTCCCAAAGGAGAATATTTATATGAAAGATGAGAGGAGGTTCCAAGTTCATCTGCCTGCCTCTTTCCCACGGAAAGATTTTCTGATCTAGATGTTTAAAGGCAAGAATGGGTTTATGAAAATAATCTGCCAGTTTATCACTGACGTTAACCATCTAGAAAGCAGGGTTCTAATTTCAATAATAACTGATATGTTGATATGTATTTTGTGCACAACTTTAAACGTAGTAATAACATTGTGTGTGTAGGAATACAAAAGTAAATGAAAAATACTACATACGAAGGCCGTAACTGGTGTTTCTTCTCTCCCAGATGATTTGGCCATTTCTTGTTCACATTTCTCAGTTTGTTCTGGGTCCTATAAAGAAAAGAGAGGGCCACATAGGCACTGTTTTGAAGATAGCAAACTCTGGACCATGCTGCATAAGGGTAACTGGAAGGAACGGTATTGAGATGCATGGGGAATTAAAGATACATTAGTTGTTTGTTTTGTTTTTTTTGTTTTTTTTTTTTTTACAAGAATTTGTCTTGGGAAAAAAAGGAAGTGAATGAAAACTCAAGGGATAAACCACTGTCTCACACTGAAAGTTTGGTAATAAATCTTGAGGACAGTATAAAAAAATTTGTAGTTTCTACAATAGCAATAAAACTAAAGTCATTGTATTCCTTAGTATGAAGCCAGGTTGACTTTTATAGACAATTATAAATTAAAAACTAAGTCAATATTACAGAAGAGAAGGGGATTTGGGAAGAGATGGTAACAGAGGATGAATATGATCAAAGCACATTATGCTCATGCATGAAAATGTCAACCATTACTTTATGCAATTAATATACAATAATATATGAAATGGAGGAAGTGAGTTTCACTTTGGAAAAAGATATATGTACAAAGACTGAGCCAGCTCAGTTTGTTCTGACATAACTAGTCCATTCCTCTACAAAAGAGGCATTGCTAGCTTGCCTTCAAGAAGAGAATTTTTAACACATAAAACCGAAAATTGAGGATACATAAATAATACAAAACCCTGAAAACCCAAAGTAAAAGAAACACCTTGAATTTCTATGTGACACAAGGACATAACGTTTTCAACATTATCTCTTTGATTTCAATAAAAAGCAAACAACCCAAAAACACATGAGTGCTGCAGACAATCTGGTAAAACTAGAAATAAAAGGAACAGCCTCATACATGCAGGTGTAAATGGATAGAAATTCACTTTTGAGTGCAAATTAACAGCTTCTACAAAAACAGTCTCCAAATCTACTGGAGAACACTAAAGCCTGGACATTATCAATGTCTCTTGAGTCTACATCTGAGAAAATGGCATTTTCCCAATTGTCTAGAGTAGTACTCTAAAAAAATTTAATTTATTGTCTTTTTTTGTTATTGTTGCTATTGCTGTTTTGAGACAGGATTTCTTTATGTAGCCCTAGTTGTCCTGGAACTTGCTCTGTACACCAGGCTGGCTTAGAACTCAGAAATCTGCCTGCCTCTGCCTCAAGTCCCGAGATTAAAGGCATATATATATATATATATATATATATATATATATATATATATCAAATTAGTCTTTAGTCTTTTTGTAACACGGAAATGAAGAAGTTGGACTAGTAGTGTTTTATTTTATAAGATATAATTAATGACTTGTGATGTTCAATAATGTTTAAAGAATAAGAGATGGGAGAAATTGTGTAATGATCAAGCTCCTTCTCCTGTTGGTCATCTTTAAATTTATCAGTACTCAATTCAGATAGTTTAGAAGATTTCTCATTATAAAGAAGTTCTGTTAACTTTTTAGTAATGCTTGACACACTTCTCAAAAATTGGAGAGACAATAACAATTTCTTTTATGGATAGAAAAATATAGTCACATCTGGTAGATTCATAGGACTATACCTTGAATGCATGGTTGTTATAGAAGCGGTCCTCTAGCTTAGCCCCCCATTCTGCTGGATCAAAGCTGGTTTCTAAATAACAAAAATAGTTTTATGCTTATTTTGTGTTCATTACAGTAAATCAAGAACAATACAGGAACACAAGATTCTTATTTCAAATCATAGGTTCTTTACTGACAGTTGAAACATCTTACTGACATTGAACATTCCAGTGCTGCAGGGACAAATAATTATCAAATATATAATGACTAGTTTAATACTGAATGAGCCTTTAGGGGATATTTACTCATAAGGAAATGGGAAAGAAAGAACAAATGTCAATATTTTAAATAAATAGATACCTAAAACATACATTAGCAACTGCATAAAAGCATTTGAAATATGGTAAGGAGTCAGGGAGACTGGAAAAGTGAAAAACGGAGGGTTTTCAAATCAGACACACTATGTAGACAATTAACACAAACAAGAAGCATTTCCATCCAAAGATAATTTAATTTTCCATCATGAAGAATTTCAAACTCCAAAAGTAGGATGCTCTTAACAAGCCCATGTGCGTATCACCTAGAGGTTACAGTCATCAAATCATGGTTTATCATTTTATCTATACATTTTCTTCTGGTTATTTTCAGGCCAACCTCAAACACCATATTAATTTAATCTACAGATATTTAAATTTGTACCTCTAAAATAGTCCTTAAAATATATGCATGTACCATTATCACATCTAAAATATTAACAATTTTTTACAATCATCCTGTAACTAGCCAATAATCCAAAACTGTCCCCACTGTCTAATATGCTTATTTAGCTTGGTCATATCAGAGCCTCAGAATGGACACACAATGCCTTTTATTATATGTCTTTTAAAGAATTTGAGTAGAAAATCCACCACCCCCTTATTTTTCTGTGCAATTTGTTTGTTAATGAAATTGGGCCAGTTTTCCTTTGGAATTTTCCAGTGCAGATATTTCTGACTGTCTCCATGGGGGATTTTAACAGGGTCACTTGCCCTTGAATTCCCTGTAGACTGGTAGTTCGATTTGCAGGCTTCATCTGATTTAGGTTTGATTGTTTTGGCAAAAATACTCATTGGTAGTGCTACTTAATCTCAGAAGATAAGTCATATCCTGCTCTCTCTAGCTTTTAAATAAATTTTATGGGCTCCTGATGATTGGTCCTTAGCTTATTTAGGGTTACAAAATGATAATGTTCTAAATTAATCAGTACTTATATTGAGGTGGACTCAAGAAAGAAAACAGCCAACCATTTGGTTACCCTTTCACAAATACAGCTTTCACAAAAGATGAAGGTTACAGGTTTGACTCCTTTACCAGCTTTCAGAATAACCAGCTGGCTCTCAGAACCTTCCTAGGTGGCCTAATAATGAGTCCTGTGTCTGATTTTAGCATTATGAGCTCACAAATCTTTAGTAACCTGGGTGAATTCTGGTCCGTGGAGTTTTATTATTTTTCTTGATTCTCTCTTTGTCCAATATTTGGTCAGTGGTGGCTTATTCAGGTGCCACCTAGAAATCAAGAGGAGCATGTTTCCTAGGATAGAAAGATGGTCAGCCCAGTCTTACTTACATTATTTATCCCATGTGTATGGAACTCACTGCAAGACTGGTTCATGGGAAATGGTATTCAGAGATGATGATATAGGGAATATATGTCCACTAACATTTGGTTAGTCATGATTTTGAGGTTTCTAAATGTATGGAGCCAGAAACTACTTCCATTAAAATGTACATTGTAGCCAGGCATTGGTGGCGCACACCTTTAATTCCAGCACTCAGGAGGCAGAGGCAGGCAGATCTCTGAGTTCGAGGCCAGCCTGGTCTCCAGAGCAAGTTCCAGGAAAGCCTCCAAAACAATACGGAGAAACCCTGTCTCGAAAAACCAAAAAGTACATTGTAAAATAGTGCGTGAATGTGTGAGTTTGTGAGTGCATGTCTCTATACATGTATGGGCATGAGCATGCTATAGCACATGGTTGGAAGTCACATGACAAATTTCAGGAGTCTGTGCTGCCCTTCCACCATGAGAGTCTTGGAACTGACCTTTGGTCTTCCGGCTTTTCACCAGGTGCCTTCACTCTCTGAGCTGCTACCATTTTAAAAGAGAAAAGATCAAATTGGGATTTCTAAATTCAAGTCCAAGATTACAGGGTTTTTATTAAACTATAAAATTAATTTTTCTTGCGCTCCAAATTTTATTCCCAATAACACTAGCATGTTTACTTGATTTATTCTTTAATATACAGTTACAAAGTTTCCAGAATATCTCTATATATTGGTCATCTTTCATCACTGTCGCCAATATTTGTGATAGATCAACTTAAAAGAGAAAAGGTACATTTTGGTTCACAATTTTAGAGGGATTAGTTAAAGACTGATTTATTTGCCTTGTTGTTGGGCTAGTACAAAAATTAAAACACCATGCATGCACGCACGCACTCGCGCACATACACATACACATACACACACACACACACACACACACACACACACACACACACACACAGACACACAACGAATATTTGGGTTGTTTTTACAAATAATGCTATAATGAAGAGCATAGAGGTGGAACTTCTGGGCTGCAAGTTAAATAAATATGGAATTTTGGCAGATATTGCAGAATTTCTTTCCTTTAGGTTTTATTTTACATCTCTAGTAGGAATGGGTATTTCTTTTAGCCATATCTACAAACCATACTGTCAAACTCTTGCCTGTCTAACTACATGATGCAGGTGTGGTTGTTGGTAGATGAGTGTTATTTCTTCTATTTTTCTTTATGTGTATTTGTTTGTGTGTGTCTATGGAAACAAAGAGGAAGTCAGGGTCCCTGGAACTGTAGTTACAGGCGGATGTGAGCTGCCAGGAGTGGGTACTGCTATCTGAACTTGGGTCCTCTGGAAGAGCAGTAAGTGCTCTTTACCCCCAAACCATCTCTTTATCTCCAGTTGAGTGAAATTATGATTTGAATTGTTACTATGGGCCAGTTTTACAAAATTTTCATGTTAAGGGCTATTTGTGTTTACCTTTGTGTGAACTGGTTGTTGGTATAAATGTGTTAGAACACATTTTTACAAGCTCTTTATTAGGTTTATTAACTTCCTGGGATATAAATTGCAAGCATTTTTTTTCTCAGTTTCTTATTTGTGTTTTTGTTTTCTTCATGGTGCTTTGCCACATACAAGTTTTCTTTTTATGTTGTCAATTCTATCAATCTGTTCCCTTGTTGCATTTGGGTTTGAAACAAAGGAGGCAACTTAGCAAGCAAGATGTTTTCTTAAGTGATGAATTATATTTTCTTTTAGCATCTATATGATTTCTTTTTTCATATTTAAATTTGGAGTCAATTATATTTATATGGATGTATAATATAAAGAATTGATGCTATTTTGTTTTTCCATTTTTATTTTAGTATAATTTAACAAATCCATATTCTCCTACTGATTTGAGACACCATTTACATTGTATATTATCATGATTTCCATCACAAAAAATGAAGATTAATACTACCTGTGAAAAATGGTGACAAGGGAAATTTTGCAGTATGGGAGACCCAGGCTAGAAATCCACAATGATTTATTTTGTCTTTGCTTGGGAAGGCTAATTTTAGGTATCAGTTGGGAATTCACGTGAAGTTGACATAGGTGGAAGTGGGTGTGGTGGTTAAATTTTTTTCAAATGGTTTTAGTCATTTGTTTATCAGACAGCTAGTATTCTGAGGCCGTTAGTCATCTATTGTTTTTATTACTGTGACCTGGTAACAATGACTCAAATATTTTTTTAATGGTATGTTCCTGAGTTCTAAAATTAAACAAATGACCATAGGATTTTAATCCATGAGTTTGCAAAATTAATGTTGTAATAATAAAATTCATGTTTACAAAACTAGTACTCTTATCAAACGATCTTAATAGCCTTTCCCCGATAATGTTGTAGACTGTGCAGCAAATATTCACCCTGACTAGATATGGGACAGACGAACAGGAGTCAGGAAATGGGTGAAATTTTGAGTTCTTCAAAGGCAGGATCCTAAGGGACAGGGGGTGGAACTGATCAGTGTGTACCGAGTTGTTTTGATTCCAGCCTTGATGTGGGTTTCCTACCTCAATAAAATGATTTACAAAGGAATGCCTGTTTGCTTGGGGCTATTTCTAGTCTCTTTTGCCCAAAGTAATGATAACAAAACTTATGTAACATGATTGTTGCAGGCAAGAATAGGTTTTCAGTAGAAAGGTGTAATCACTCCCCTCTTGACCACTGGGCCAGATCCTCATAATCATCAATCTTCAAGGCTGGGATTTGGAAATTGTATTTATGAAAGAAAGTATAGGAACTTCACTTTGGCTTGAAATCAAATAGTTACTATTAGCATGAACCTTAGTCTCTGTAGGATAGGACCTGGAGAATATACAGAATGTAAATTACCTTCCCCAGCTGGCAATTCACTTGCCAAAGCAGTTTGTTTCTGTGGCTTCGTTGAAGAACAGTTTCATATACTGCAGCAAAAACCAATCTATTTAATCTAAGGAGTGCTGAATTATTTTTATAACACTTATAATACTTTCAAATGAGAAGACTCAAGATTTAAAGAAAACTGCAAATTATCCTTTCGGGAAGAACAGGCAATCAGCTAGCAGGGATACATAAGAACAGGTCTTCCTCCTTCCACACCATGTACATGAGAAATACAGTGAGTGGCCTGGGGAGTGACCTGGTTTTTTGTTTGTTTTTTGAGACAGGGTTTCTCTGTGTAGTCCTGGCTGTACTGGAACTCACTCTGTAGACCAGGCTGACCTTGAACGCACAGAGATCTGCTTGTCTTTGCCTCTCAAGTGCTGGGATTAAAGGCATGTGCCTGGCTTGGGGAGTGAACTGGCAATACTGTTTCAAACAGCAAGAACTGTATTTGAAACCACTTGCCCCATAAAGGCTTTCTGGACAATGAACACGATCTTAAATTTTGTTGTTGTTATTGTTTTCTTTTTTGAATGTTGTGTTCCTGTGTGTGTGTGTGTGTGTGTGTGTGTGTGTGTGTGTGTGTGTGTGTGTGTATTTCGGGTGTGTGGACTGGTGTTTGTATATGTGTGGAGGTCACAGGCTGAAGTCAGGTATATTCCTCAATCGTAAGTTTTACCATAACAAAATGCTTAGTTTATTTAAAAATTCCTATTTTTTTTAAAAGAGCTTACTCTCTCTTTTTTCTAGAAGGTTTTCAAAATATGCTGCGGCAAAAGCTGGTATATTGTCCGGTTGCTCCCTCAGAATCTCCCGTGTCAGCCCTTCAAGAAGATTTCCAAATCCTTGTGGAATTCGGTAGTGGGTGTTGGAGAAAGGAATCGACATCTCCTTGGAAAGAGTGGCCTATGGTACCTGAAGATTCAGTAAAAAGTATCTAATTTTAATGTGTCTAATTTAAATTATATAATCATAGTTATGAAAAACCAACTAACAATCACAATTCAAATGATTTCTCAGACATACATATTTTGGACTTTAAAAAACAATTTAGGCCTGGTAGCAATCTATCTCAGTAGGTAAAGGTAGAGTGGAATGAGATCCCTGTAACCCACATTGTGGAGGGAGAGAAATGACTCTCACAAACTGTCCTCTGAACTTCCATAGGCAGGCTGTGTTCCCAGAGTTACACCTCTGCACCCATGCCACTCAACACATGAAAAAAAAAAATGTATTTCCATCTAGTCTACCCGTTTCTCCTAGAGTTTTGAATTCTATCACGAATCATTGGTTTTTGTTTTGCTTTGTTTTTCCTTTTGAGACAGGGTATTGCTACATAGCCCTGGCTGTCCTGGAACTCACTATTTAGACCAATCTGTTCTCTAACTCGGAGATCGACCTACTTCTGTCTTCCAAGTGCTGGGATTAAAGCGTGTGACACCACGGTCAAAGAATTATAGTACTACAAATGCAGACCCACTAATGTGGGCAAATCATTTTTTTTTAAAGTTAGAGAACCACAGTTTTCACTAGATATTAAGCACTTCATCTTCTTGTCCTTAAAGGTGAGGGTTGTTTTTGCTAGCTCACACTATTTAAAAGACAATGATTGTTGAGAAACCAGTATAAGCCTTTTTACATTGATGAGAAGAAACTAAAGTTTAAAATTAAAAAGCAAACGGGCCAGGAGGGCGCGATGGAGCATTCCTCTAATCCCACCATTTCAGAGACAGAGCCAGGTGGATCTCTGAGTTCTGGGCCTGCCTGGTTTACAGGGCAAGTCCCAGGACATCCAGGGCTATACAAAGAAACCTTGTCTCGAAAAAACAAAAAACAAACAACCAAAAATCAAACGAAACCCAACAACAACAAAAAAACTAGTCTTGGTTCTAGAAATTATTATAATTTGTTGAATAATATTTCACTTTTTTTTCCAGCCCCACTTCTGCAGCACGGCCTGTATTCTGGGATGGGGCTGAGAAAGAGGTCGTGGTTTTGGAAGCCAGCCTTTGAAGTTTGGGGAGTCTTATTCTCTGCCTTTGTCGGTCCTTCTATTTTGTAACTCAAGGGCTGGATCACTGGGTAAGGGCTGCTTCGCGATTGGGCTTGGTACCCTGAGGGGCACGAAGGGGCTCTGAGGGGGGTCTAGGCTGGAGGACTGGAGGTTTAACGAGGCCTGACTTGTGGAGAGTCTTTCTTTCTCTTTTGGCAGAAACAGGAGATTAACTATCGAATCTTCCTGGGTTGTGAAAGCCCTCAACTGGGCGAGGGAGTGCGGGCGGTAGAGGGGAAGACAGGTCAACGTCGAAGACCTAACGTTCCAGATTCGCCAAGAAAGGGCTTTCCCGGCTCCCTATCTGCTTTAGGAGTCGCGGGAGTGTCGGGGATGCGGAGAGACAAAGGCACACGACGGAAAAGGCGAAGCCTCCACGTTAGAGGGGGAATGGGGGAAACTGCCTCACCTCTTCTTTCTCTTCAAGCTGGTGCGGATGGTTCCAGTTGTTTTATCTCGTTGCTGGGTAACCGTTTTTTTTTTGTTTAAACTACGGCGGCCGGGAAGGAGAAGGAAGAGCCTAGTGCTGAGCGGCGGATAGTTTCGTCTACTGAAGGCTCGAGGGTGGGACCCGCTATGTGGCCCCGCCCAGTCCCCGCCCACCACACAGAGATCACGCCCCCGCCCTTGCCTAGGGCCACTTCCAGAGTCTAGCGCGAGGACACGGATTTCCGCAAGTATGGTTTCCCTGGGGTCTGTGTTTGGCCTGCTGCTGCTGCTCATAATCGTTCGAGCCAGCAGAAGTGCAGGTGAGGTGACACTGTTCTTCGGGACCCTGGCCTTTCAGATCTCCTACAGGATCTTGGCCCTCGTTCCCTCTCAAGGTCTGGTGTGAGTCAGAACCGTTCTTTTCCCACCTAGGCCTGGCGTGTAGGTACTGTTGGGTGTCTGTTGCCTTTATCCCCACCCACTGCCCTTCATTGGCAGCATAGGGGGCAGAGGGAGACTTCGGCTTTTCAAGTTAGGGAGGCTCCAATGTGCCCAGACCGAAGCCTTCAGGAGAGCTCCGAGAGAAGGGGGCGAAGCTAGTTAGATAATATTTGGAAACAGGTGACTGAGTCATCCAAAATACTTCAGCACCTGCCCCCTCAGTGGTGCCCTTGGGGAGGGCTTCTATCCGGATGGGTGCCTTGAGGGAATTAAATTTTACTAGTTTAAGTGGTTATTAGGGCTAAGAAATTCAGCCCCCTCACTAGCTCAGAATAATTTAAGGTTCAGCTCTGAATTTTGGTGCAGTTTAGAGAGACTGGTGGAGGGCTAAGGCTCGTCACACTGAGTACCGGGCAAACTTACACTGGCCGTTCGTTCTGCAGGCCAGAGCTTGTCATATGACTAACCCGGGCTGGATATTGTCCCACAGCAAGGAGCTACCAGAAGATAGGAATCTGTTCATTCAAAGTAAAGTGATAATGTAGGATCTGCCCACCCTTTTTCTTCTTTGGATCACTGAAAGGGTGAACCTCAAAGATTGGCAATAAATGAAATTTGGGGGGTTGGGATTATAGCTGAGTGGTAGAATGCCAAGAGTTCTCCACAGTAAATAAAAGAAATGAAGGTCGAGGCGAGAAGGAATGACATGATTGTGTTCTGTTCAAGCACCCGACAGACCCAGTCAGCCCATCAATGCGTTTTCAGAGTTTCAAAGCCAGTGGTCATTCCCCATTTCTCATCCCTCTCATGCTCTTTGGAATCTATTGTAGAAGATGGGGAGAAGGTAAAGACAGTAGAGCTACCTTTTTCTTAGTTTTTCTCTTAAGGCCTGTCAAATTTAATATCATTGTTTTATTTCCTTTGGGTAATATTGCATGAGCTTCATTAATACTTGACATTCATTCATGCTGCAGATTTCTCTCCCTTTCTTCTTCCTTGAATACCTTAACAACAATTTCCCATTAACACTCTCCTTTTGCTCATGCTTATAATGTAATAAAAAGTTACATTTAACAATGGAAGTACCTATGAACTCACCACCCTGTTTGAGAACTACAACACTGTGTTTTTATTGATACTGCCAGTGTACTCCTCATTAGTACATCTGTTGGGTTCCCATCAGAAGTCACCACTATCCTAAAATTTTTGTTAGTCTACTTGTAATGATTTCTTCTTCCCCACAGCACTCATTCTTATTTTCCATTTCAATTCCCAAATGAAGGGAGAAATCCAACACCTTAAAAAATTCCTATTTGAATATGCCTGGTTTTTTGAGAATGCGGTTCTTTTCTGTCCATTGCTCCATGTGTTTCACTGCTCAGCTTAGAGTGTGAGCTTGATGAGGATAGAGTATATCATTTTTCTTTGCATTATCATCACAATCTAGCTGAAGCAAAAAGGGAAAATTATAATACCCTTGGGATTAGATGCTATGGATTCCACTTCTGTCATAAACTACCTTCCCAGTTTCTTTCCCAAAGAAAATACTGTCTCTAGTATCTTAAGCACTCTGTCACATGCATAAGTGCCTAGTAGATTGTAAAATCCCTGGCAGCAGAATTTTTTATCTATTATGGGTAGTATTTTCTCTCCACTGTTATAGCCTCAATGTGCAAAATAGTGCCTGGCACACAGTAGGTATCAATAAAGAGATATTTGCTGAATTCACAGCTGTTCTAACTATTCTTAAAAGCTGGTTAATCTATTTGTGTCCTAGTCCCTTAATGGGTAATGTGTCTATATTTCTTGATCAGTAAGTAACACAATTATACTATTATTACAAAGGTATTTTCTACCTCTAAAATTCTTTTGCTCATCATAAAGCCATTCACAAAGAGGTTCTATAAATGTGTGTTAGCAAACACAGACTGGCTGGAAAAGGCATTTCCCAGCCCATGGACTACTGGCTGCATACTCCAATATGTAAGCAACATTTTCTTCACTCCAATCCTAACTCCAGCCTTCTCTCTACTTGGCTCTTATTTATGCATTTGCTTTTCAGCTTTTGTTCTGTATCTACCCAAGACAGGGCCCTCCCACACATGTGCCTCCCGATTCCCCCAGCAGGCTGCCAACCTGTTTATGCAATTCTGGGATGTTGTGGTCCCAGAGTATTTTGCTCATGGTACATTCATCTTGAGCTTGGTAAGCCTTCTGGATGAGCTTTGATTGGCATGTAGGCTTCATGATCAAATGAACTCCCGAGAGAAAAAGAGAGCTGAGGATTTTTAGGGACTAGTCTGCAGTAAAAATGGGCCACCAAGCTTGTGAGGAGACCCCCATTAGCTCTACTGCCCTGTTAACTATAGCCTAAGGGGCCTGCCATCTTTTGTAGCTTCCAGGGAGGAAAATGTCAGCTTGTGAATTCTAATTCTCCTTCCTGGCTTACCACTTTTATTTTTTAAAAAAAACTCTTAATTTTGTAAATTATTTTATTTGGAAGATTTTTAAAAATCTTTCCTGTTGAGACAAATTGGGGTTTAAGTTTTATGATTTTCCTAGTTAAATTTCTGCGAGCTCACTGGGATCATGTGGATCAATGCTTGTTATTTAAAAAGTACTTCAATATAGGCTATGAGTTAAAAATAGAAATGATCTCGTTAAAGTGAATTCTTATTCAGTCTTGTTAGTGACTCTTAGTACAGAATTCAGTATGCAAGTATGTCTCCTCTTTCCTTTGCCTGCGAAATGGTGACAAGACCTTTTCACTGAGATTTTAACCTTCTGTCTCTCCATGATCTTATTTTTGTATCCTGAATTTATCTGAACTTACCAGGAAGGGAGACTTGTCAGGGTCATAAGCATGATATACAGGGTCATCAAAAACAAACAAAACCCCCCAAAATTCCCAACCAAACAATGACAAAATAACAACAGTAAGCACTAAGAGAAATGATTTAAAGGGATTTGGCAGTGGTAGGATGGAAAGGAGGAGAGAAAGATGGGCACGGCATTAGAGAAATTGTGTTGGAGATAGGCATTGCTCTTCTATTCCCTCCTAGCTACGAGGAGTGGGCACAGTGATGGAGAGTTGGGGAAGGAAGTGGTTTGTTTTTCTTATAAACACCATCTGTGAGGTACATGGACCTCACAGTGATTTGAGGAAGAAAAGTTAAGTGCTAGAGCCAAGTTTTAGAGCAAGGGTGTGGGGGTGTGGGGGTGTGGGGTGTGGGGGTGTGGGGGTGTGGGGGTGTGGGGGTGTGGGGTGTGGGGTGTGGGGGTTGGGGGTGTGGGGGTGTGGGGTTGACCAAGAACTATGAAGGGGAGGGAAGGAGAGTATGTATGTTGGTTGCTCCCTGGGTCCTAAGTTTACCTTAATGATCATGTTTTGCTGTGATGCATATTGTTGGAAACTGTTCTTATTATGTTGCTATCTAGTTAAGAGTAACCAGATCCAGTTTTGGAAGATTACAAGGCTTGAGTAGACTCATATTCTTTTGTATAGGGACTGTGTGCTACTTCCTGTTTTACCAGATATTCTCCTAAGTGTTTGCCAACAATTTTAGGTATTGATTTTCGATTTGGCTCATATATTGATAATTACATGGTGCTGCAGAAGGAGCCTTCAGGGGCGGTGATCTGGGGCTTTGGTACACCTGGAGCCACAGTGACAGTGACCTTGTGCCAAGGTCAGAACACCTTCAAGAAGAAAGTGACCACTGTGAAAGGTAAGGCAGCCCATTCTCTGTTCAGTTATTGTCTTCTTCTGCCACCTGCTGGATTATTTGAAAATAAATGCTTATAGCTCCTGCTCAGGCTGTCCATCCATCCATCCATCCATCCATCCATCCATAAACGTTATTTGAGTATTTACTATGTGTGTAGGCACCAAAGATACCACAAATGGTAATAAGGTTCAAAGTCCCTTTTGCTAAGGACCTTGTTGAACAGAACAAATTATGCAGAAGTTTGATGAACATTGATAAATTATGTGTGGAGTTCTATGAGATATGGAAGAGAGACATCTCCCTCAGCTTGGTTGCTATGGGAAAGCTGCAACATAAGATGATATTTGGGATGAATTATTCATGCCAGAGAGGCAATCATTCTGGATTCAAGAGAGATTGCTCAGTGGGTAAGAGCTTTTGCTGTTCCTTCAGAGGACCTGGGTTCAGTTTCCAGCAGTAACACTGTAACTCCTTGTAACCTCCAGTTCTGGGAGATCTGATGCCCTCTTCTGGTTACTGTGGGCACCTGCATATACACCTGCATATACACGGTGCACATCGACACACGCACGCATGCATGCACAATTTTTTTTTTAAAAAAGTCTTAACATTAAGAAAAAGTAAAATTGGAGATCTAGTAAATAACTATCTCTGGAATTCACCATCTGGGTTCTGGTTCTGACTGTCATTTCTGGGTATATAATTTGGGCATATTATCAAATATCTCAGTGACTGTGTTTTCCATGTATAAAGTAGAGGTGGTATTAATTCTTAATGGATTACAACGAGGAATAATTGAGTAAACACATATAAAGTAGTTGGAACAGTGCTTGGCCCATTAACTTGCATGGTCATTATTGTTACTGTTACTATTATTTACTCAGATTTTCAAATATTTATTGAATAGTTACTGTGCGCCAGATACTGTGCTAGGTACTGGTGATAAAATGATGCATAAAACTGATTTAGCTTCTCCCTTAATGAAGCCTAAGGCTAGAGGAAGCAGGAAAATGAAGAACACTTATAGCTATGTGAGATAATGTGCCACAGTAAGGAAGGACAATGTGTGTGGGAGCTTAGCATGGAAGTAGGTTAATGAACTTAGTTTAAGACTGGTCTTGAAAGAGGAGGCACAAATTCAGTAGCAGGAGCATCCTGGATATAGGCAGAGGTAGGAGTACATGTGTAACACCGGAGATGTGCCATCCAAGTATAATGGTCTAGAATACTGGGCTAAGTGACTGGTGGTCAATGACAGGAGATGGGGCAGTATGGAGGCTTGTCTTCGCTACAGCACATAAATCCTGGATCTATAGGTTTTAAGCAATAAAAGTACACAAGCAGATAGAAAGCATTTGACAACCATCAGATAGGGTTGGTAGAGCTGTTAGCAGGCTCTTATGCCATGCAGATATACATGATGAGGGCTTGACTTGGGAGTATGGCTGTGAGGACAAGAGTTCAAGGGGAGAATAAAGGAGTCTCTGTGGAAGGGATAAAGAAGTGTAAGAGTGGATTCTGGGAACCAAGCTCAGATCCTCTACATGAGCAGCAGGCAACTTTAACTGCTGAGCCATCTCTCCGGTCCTTCTGTGATTTATGAGATATATTGAAAGTGATGAATTCTGAGACTGTCTGTGATTTCTGCCTAGTCTGTCCTCAAATGTGTTATTTCTGGTCCTTCTACTTATATGTCTTAAAGCAGCAACCTGTGGGTTGTGACCACTTTGGGGGTTGACCCTTTCACAGGGGTCAACTAAGACCATCAGAAATATCTGATATTTACATTATGATTCATCACAGTAGCAAAATTACAATTATGAAGTAGCAACAAAAATAATTTTATGGTTGGGGTTCATGACATAAGGAATTGTATTAAAGGGTTGCAGCATTTAGAAGGTTGAGAATCACTGTCCTAAAGGATGGGATTGTAAGCATGAACCACCACACCTGGTTTATGTAGTTGTGGGGAGTGAATCTGGAGCTGTGTACATACTAGGCAAGTACTCTATCAACTGAGCTATATCTCCATTTACTTTTTGAAAGCATATGAAACAATGGGTTTAATTATTGGCATTTTATACATACATATCATTGCATTTTGCTCATATTCACTCCCCCACCCATTTTCCATCCCCTGCCTCTAACTGCTTGTGTCCTTTCTACCTTCAAATAGTCGATTCTGCTTTCATGTCTCATATAAATATATGTATGTATACATACTTAGTTACTATGTTAAATATATTTTATTTAAATCTAGATTATTTGTCCTTGTCTGGCTTATTTTGCTTAATATGATGCTTTCCAATTTTATCCATTTTCTTACAAATGACATAATTACATTCTTTTTTATGTCTGGATAAAAATCCATTGTATATAGGTACATAGTACATTTTTTTCTTCATCTATTGATGGTATCTTGGCTGATTTCTTATCTTGGCTATTGTGAATACTGCCTCAGAAACACAGAGGTACAAGTTTATCTCTGTGATATGCCAATTCATCTTCTTTTAGGTATATACCCTGGAACTTACTGGCAGGTAAAGTTAGAGCACATGGCCATTCTACTTTTGGTTTTTTGTGCATATTAATTCTCTTTTCTTTTTTCTTTCTTTCTTTTCTTTTTCTTGTTTCTCTGTGTAGCCCTGGCTGTCCTGCAACTCACTGAGAACTAGACTGGCCTCAAATTCCGAGATTCACCTGCCTCTGCCTCTGCCTCTGCCTCCCGAGTACTAGGATTAAAAGTGTGCACCACCATCGCCTGACTAGAGCATATTATTTTCATAGATACTTAATCAGTTTATATTTTCATTAGTAGTCCATAAAGATTTCTTACCAGCATTTGTTGTCATTTGTTTGTTTTCTTTCTTTCTTTCTTTCTTTCTTTCTTTCTTTCTTTTTTTTTTCTTTTTGTTTTTTTTGAGACAGGGTTTCTCTGTGGCTTTGGAGGCTGTCCTGGAACTAGCTCTTGTAGACCAGGCTGGTCTCAAACTCACAGAGATCCTCCTGCCTCTGTCTCCCAAGTGCTGGGATTAAAGGCGTGCGCCACCACTGCCCGACTTCGTCATTTGTTTTCTTAATGATGGCCATTCTGACTGAGATGAGATAGACTTTCCTCCTTCATATACTATAACCTTGTCTCAAGAGGGACATTTCACCTCTCCTCTGCTGTAGAACTATTGGTTGAAATTGAGTCCCAGATTCTGTTTTCTCTGGAGGGGAGAGGATAATACAAGCCTGTAACTTTAGAACCCATTTTAAGGTATGTCTGCCACAATATGCTATAGTTTATGTACTTTTCATAAGCAATTTTATTGACCTAAAGTGTTTAGTTTTTATTTTGTTCTTACTTGGTGATGGTAAACTTGAATTTTAAGCTACAGATTAAATGTAGGTAGTAAGGGATGGTTTAGGTAAGTAAGGTCTTCTTCACCTTTGAGCTACATTTAAAAGCCACAGGGTCATGTTGCAGCTGAGAGTTCTGTGTCGAGAAGCGAAGACAGCTGTTTCTTTTAGCCCTAGGTTTTCTCTTGGGAAGATAAAGGCCTTCCTTGGGTATCCTGCCTTCCTTCTTGGTATTGGGCACAATAATCTGAAAAATCACTAACATTTGATGTGGATTAGTAAAGAAGAAAATACTTTATGATTAATCATGTCTCTACACAAATTATTTTCATTTTGTCCTTTTGATTGTGGTTTCCATCCTGAGGCTGGAGTTACCTGGGGAAGATGGAGAGAAAAGAAAAAAAGCTCTTTCTTTGCATATGACCTTGGCTGTAATATTCAGATCAGTAGTCAGGGGCAAGTCGCTAGATATGCTGTTACATGTGAAAACACAAAGCCCTCATCAATTTGCATGGCTTTCTTCTTTCTCAGTGTAGCCCAGGTTGGAGTTTATTTTTGTCATTTGCTTGATGGAGTGCTTCGTCAAATGTATGCAGGCTAAGTAGCCGTACAACGAAGCAAGGAGGTTGATTAGTCTTCCTAGATGGTAAAAGGAAGAACGTTAGCAAGCAGAGGTCTTAATGCATTGAAAATGAAAACTTAGAGGATCCTGGGCTGGGACTGGCACAAGAGGTAACAAGGTAGCAAATGACTGTTGTCCAGAAGGCAAGACCAGAGCAACTGTGGCTCAGATGGCCAAGAACCAGCAGAAAGCCCATTGGATGTTGCATGAATTATGTTTGCTGGCTCAGATTTACTGTCTGGACCCATCCTAGAATACTTGATGGATTAACATACTTTGTAAAAACTCCTAAGTGGCCTGTGGCCTGCTCCCCATCAGCCACCCTATTTGGAACTGACAATCCAAGGACTGGTTAATTCTTCTTGTGAAGTGTGGTGGCTTCTGACTTTAGAATCCCACCCTTGGTCTAAGATATCTCAGGTCCTGCAGACAGTGTACTCATAGGAAGAGATCCTGGAGTGTGTGTGAGTGGTCTCTCGAATGGGTGTGCTCATCAGTGAATTCTCTGCAGTATGCCAAGTTTCTCCTGCTTTGTCCCCCAATGCAACATGGTGTCAGGGCTTCTTCTTTTCTTAAATGAGAGAGGAAAAACACTAGAAACCTAAAGATGGCTAGCTAGCCAAGAAGGAGGCTTTTTGAGAAGTTGAAGACAAAGTTCTCTGGTACAAAAGATGTTGAGATCAGGGCTCAGACTCCAGGACCAGTTTTCCTCAGGTTGTAGGCCCTACCAGTAGCCCATTCATTTTCTGGCAGTAGTGAGATGGTGGTGCTGTTTTGCCAATTCTTCTTCCTATCTTTTTGTTGTTGGGCATTGTCGTAGTTAGACTTTCTTTTGTGACGAGACACTGTGATTGTGGCAATTCTTTTAAAGGAAAACATTTAAGTAGAGTTGGCTTACAGGTTCACAGGTTTAGTCCAATATCATCATGGCGGGAAGGAAGCATGGTGGCTCACAGGCAGACATGGTGCTGGAGAAGGAGCTGAGTTCTACATCTGTATAGGCAAGTAGCAGGAAGAGAGAGCTACTGGGCCTGGCTTGAGCATTTGAAACACCAAAGCCCACTCCCAGGGACACAATTCCTCCAACAAGGCCACACCTAATGCCTCTCCCTGAGCATTCAAATATATGAGCCTATGAGGGGGTAATCTTATTCAAACCACCATAGACATTGACACTTGTTGGAAGTGCTGGGGAGAGGAGTTTTTTGTTCACCATCCATGTGTGCTGAAAAGCTAAGGGAAAATACCCAGTTAATACCTCGGAATGCTTGGGTGATAGTAGAAGCCTAAGACACAGTCCTGTGTGGAGTTTTCTGGCAGTTGATCCCACCAGCACATAATGAGCAGTGTTGGTGTCAGGAGGACAGAGCCTCAGGGAGATGTGTCAGTGCAGGAAGCCTGGAAAGACCTTGGCAAGCCTGTATTAGGACAGATTGGAACGTCTGCCTGTTCAGAAGTGTGAGCCATACGGAGCACATCACACCTGTGCGACACAATCTGTACTAGCTGCCCACTGTTTCCAAAACAGTGATTTTTCTGGTTTAGGTTGAATTATGCTTTTTATATGCTGATGCCTGGCTATTGGTCAGAAAAATACAACAATGAGCACGTGATCCTGGGCTTAGATGACCTCCTGGAGGTGAGCGGCAAGCTCAGCTGTTTTTGCTTTTCAGAGGGCCAAACATTAGGCATTTCCTCCAGCATTCTAAGCAACCTTTTATGGCTTTGGTTTTTCCTAATTTTCCAGTGTGCATCTGGACATCGGCTTCTGCTTAGTTGCCTCTGGCTAGAGAGAGCTTTGGGCAGTGTCCAGCATGGAGTAGGTATTTGGATGGTATTTATATAATTATTTCTTATAGGTTAGGGGAATAACTTCACAATGCTCTGCTGCCAGATCTCTTCCTTCTTTCCCTTTGAATTTAGATTGATCTGGTGGCAACTGATAAACCAGTTCATGTTTGACATTTGTATGTTAAAATGTTGCTTTCTCTGCCTTTTCTGTGTTTGGATTTCATTGTTCTACCTTTTCCATGTTTGCTGTTTTTTTTTTTTTTTGCATACTTTTACCATTTGGAAGACATTTTCCTTAAATCCGTGAGTATGACGATGACAGCAGCAATCCAATGACTGAGAAGAAGGGTGTGGAAGGTGTGGTTTCTGGGGAGCAAGCTATGACTTTCTAAAATAGCGTGTTTCATAGCTTCTCCTCAAGTCTTGTATGTCATTCTGAAATGCTCAACTGAGCAGGTTAAAATGTCTTCTTCACAGAGATTAATTTATATGCTCCCCAATACTTGTTGATATGCCGGTTTCTCCATGCATCTGTATGTTAATGGGAGAGCCCAGTGCCACTGGCAGGCTTAATACTTGTTAGTAGTGTGGGAGGAGGTAGCCGTGAGCCTGCTTAGTAAAGGGATGGTTCACGTTAGAAATGGTTCTTAGCCTGTGCTCACATTTGATTGGATAATTGCAAGTTAGTGCAGGGTGCCCTGTAAATCAGAAAAATTAGATTATGGTAATATTGACAGTTGGATAGTGTAATGAGAATTTCTATTTTATGGTTTTTTTAAAAAATTGTTTTTTAACTAACGGTCCTTGAATTTTTATCTCTGTGTATTTTTGTCTCTCCTAATTTAGGATTATAACTGGGTAACTAGTTTTTCTTGTAAACACCTTAGATAAAAATTAGGAAGGATTGGTACAGATTAAGGATAAAAGGGCTGCTGTTCTCAACAGCTCCATCCCCCCAGCCTGGAATTTGGCCAATCTCTATAGCTTTGAGTACAGTTTGTCACCAAGGCTAGGCATAGCCACAGATGGAGTGTGTTCGGGGTTTAGCTTCATTGTAGGTGGTTGGATGTCTAATTCCTTGGAGTCTGTTATTGTTTCAGCCCACTCCAACACCTGGGTGGTGGTACTGGATCCTATGAAGCCTGGGGGACCCTATGAAGTGATGGCAAAACAGACTTTTGGGATTACGAATGTCACCCTGAGGATTCACGATATCTTATTTGGAGATGTCTGGCTGTGCAGTGGGCAGAGTAACATGAAGATGACTGTGTTACAGGTAATTTGGAGAGTCTCAGCTGACAGTAAATGTTGATGATAATGGGAAGGAGGAGAAAGAGAGGGAAAAGGAAAAAAAGTGACAAGGAAAAGGAAGGCGGTTTCTGTTTACTAAATGCTTATCATGTGCAAGATCTAATCATATTAAATGATTTCATTGAGCAACCTAAACAAGTAAGCTGTGGATCAAATTGATAGTTACTGGTTGGCACTAATTGTGCTTATGTACTCAGTTTTCTCCTTGAAGAAGTTAAAGGTCACTGCTATGCTTAGCTCTGTCCTCCAAACTGAGTTCCTGTTTATACCACCTTGCCTTTCTTGACTATCCATTTCCTTGTTTTTGAGAAATAAAATTTAAGTTTGAGGTTTAGGAATCTGTACAACCAAGCTATGCTTTCCTTTCAGTTCTCTCTTTGATAAAAGTATAAACTAGATGGAGAGATGACTCAGTGGTTAAGAGCACTGGCTGTGCTTCCAGAGGACCTGGGTTCAATTCCAAGCACCTACACAACTGTCAGCTCACAACTGTCTGTAACTCCTGTTCCAGCAAATCCAACAGATACACATGCAGGCAAAACACCAATGCACATAAAACAAAACAAATCATTAAAAAAGTAAAAATTAGAGTACTTCGATATACTTTAAGACATTTATTTATTTATCTTTGAGACAGGGTTTCTTTGTGTAGCTGTCTTGGAACTAGCTCTGTAGACCAGGCTGGCCTGGAACTCAGAAATCTGCCGGCCTCTGCCTCCCAAGTGCTGGGATTAAAGGCATGTGCCACCACCACCTGGCTTGTTTCTACAGTGTTTATTCTTTATAGCTTCATTATTCATTTTAAGAAAACCTATTGTGAAACAATGCTATTAAAAAGACTGACGACATATTTACTCCATTTAACCCATGTTTACTAAATAAAAAATCTAACTTCTTGTATATAAATTTTTTTCTAATCAGTATTTTGTGAACTCTTCCTGCCTTAATTGAATGTGTGGAAGTATTTTGAATTGAAATGCCTGTTAAGCTGAACTTGGCCTGGCCCTTGTTGGCATGTTTGAGTGGACACAGATGTGAAGTTTTATCCTGATAGAAAGCATGGTTTTGTGCAGAAGTGGAATGGCTGTTAAGTCATTAGAGAAAGCAGTGCTTTTCTCATGCTTTAATTGTACTTCTGTGTTTTCACAGAAAGGCATGGACCAGATCTGTTTGTATCTATATAGTAACTTTCTCAATAGCAGACTATGCCAAGGGATCCCATCCCATTTTCTGTCAAGCTAAATCAGATCTTGATTGCTAAGTGTAAACACATTCTTTCTGCCTGGAATTTTCTCTTGAGCATCTTCTGAATTAACTCAAGGCTGAGAGCTCTGAGATGGAGGGGGACAGAAATGAGGATTCTATCTGAAACGTATATGTGTTAATTCTCTCTGTGTGTGCCTCCCTTCCTCCCTCCCTCCCTCCCTCCCTCCCTCCCTCCCTCCCTCCCCTCCCTCCTCCCTCCCTGTCTCTCTGTCTCTCTCTCTCTGTTTCTCTGGTGCATCTAGTTTGCAAGGCAGCATTTTAGGTATGATAATACCAAAAACCACATTCTCCAGTCTTTTACCAGTTTGCAGAACCTTGTTTTTTGATAGGAAGGATGCATTACATGGCTCCCCTTTATGCTTTTGCTCCTTTCTCTGTACAGATTCCCAATGCACATAAGCACACGAGCACAGGGTCTGTCTCTCTTCCCTTTCCTCCCTCCATGTGCCTTTTTGAGGAGGTAAGATTCTCACTATAACCTACCCCTCTTCACATTCAAAGAAGGAAATGGCAGATTGTATGCCCATCTTGTTGTTAGGGTAAAAAGGAATTTTAAAGCTGAATGTTATTTATAACACCGAGTGAGATGTTTATAAATGGAGAAAAGTCTAAATGTTCATCTGCCACCTCAGGGTAGGTCTTAAGACTCAGATATTTCTAGTGAGGCTCAGGAAAAGATGGCCAGTATCAGACAAGAAGCCCAAATTTTCAATCACTTGGCACTCCTCTCTTTCTTATTTACATATAGAGAAATTAAATATACAGAAGAGAGGGATGGGTACCACATTCCAATAGCACACTCTTAGCAGTGTGGTGGATGGCTTATATACTGTTATTACTTCAGCCTTG
Organism: Cricetulus griseus; assembly: GCF_003668045.3. Taxonomy (NCBI): domain Eukaryota; kingdom Metazoa; phylum Chordata; class Mammalia; order Rodentia; family Cricetidae; genus Cricetulus; species Cricetulus griseus. Next base: position 149,571,021 of record NC_048597.1, read on the forward strand.
GAAATGATATAGTAGAAGTGAAACAAGGTTCTCAATCTCCAAATTCTTCTGTCAGTTACTAGATGTCTGTCCACCACATGTGTGAGTGTGGGCATGCACACACGTTTACATTTGCTCACATTCACATACACACTCACACACATGTCTTGTTCCCCCTCTCAGACCCCATGCTTAGAGCCTCTGAGGGAAATAGATTCTTGACGTGTCTTCATTAATTCAAGAATGTGGTATAAAGGTTACAAAATGAACACTGGTGAGCAGCTGCTTTGATGGGGACCCGTCTGGTCCCTGGAGAGACAGCGGTGCTCTCCCTCAGCCCAGGCAGCGGTAATGACTTCAAATACCTTGGTATTCATTTACATCCTCATTTAAATACTTGGTAGGGAAATAATTACACTGAGGTGTTTGATGAGATGAAGTCTGATCTCAGCAGATGGAGTAAAGCTTCCCTTTCATCAGCAGGGAAACCAAGTGTCATTTAAATGAAAATCTTCCTGAAATCTCTTTATTCCTAAATTTGCTGCCAATATCCCAGAGGAAATGCTTCCATCAAAAAGGCAGTGGGATTGAGAAAGGGGGCCAATTTCAGACATAATTGTCACCAGGTACAGCAGGAATTTTCCCCACCCCCATTTATGCTAACACTCGGCTTTCCAGTTCTGGCAAATATGAGAAAAGCTGGAAGCCTTCCAGCTAATGTTTTGGATCCAGTTCCATGGGCTGGTAACAATACAGGAGAATGCCAGGCACTCTGACTCCACTGCCCTGGCACTACTTAGGCAGACTCAGCAATGGGGCTGAAAGACAAGTAGCATGCTCTCCCATCCCGCTTCCCCAAGCTGGAGTCTCATTGCTATGAGCTGCTTGCGTTCCAAGGCAGTTCGGAAGCCAGTGTGGGTGGAAAGAATGAAAGCAGCTTCATCCACTGTTTCCATGGAAGCAACATACGATGCTTCGTGCTCAGTGCAGAACTGAATTTCAAAGGAGGTGACTTTTTACAGGTACTTACTGCTGAAAAATAATTTCCTTGCCAAAGTACACTGTGAGCACATCAGCTTGTTTCTCATTGCTATCTGTTTTCCATTAATCCTGCTAGGTAAGATCTTGAAGACAGATCAGGACTTCCATGGAATTTTCCTGAGACCATGTGTAATGTCTGTCCTGAGTATAGAGACCTCGACAGGCTGGAGTTGCTGCCACCCAGAAGGCACATCAGGCTATGGCTCCCACAGTGACCCAAGAGCAATTCCTTTGTATCTAGTTATGTTGTTGGCTGCAGGCAGCACAGTGGTCAACTCAAAGATGATTCTAGGGGAGCATTTTTCAATGAGATGTTTGGGGGCTGCTTTAGCCTTTCCCTTCTCCTGGACCGTGGGCTGGAAGGCCAGCTGTATTCTCTGTAGTGGGTGGGAGAGAAAGTGAAGCAGCTGCTGTATCTGTGGCTGGAGGCCAATGCAAAGTACCCTGGCCTCTCCTGCCATGCTGTGGCAGCCGGACTCAGCTGGAGAGCCTGCTCCCTGAGGCGAGCGGTAACTGGCCTTCCTGATGATCCTGTTGGTCCTTTGTTTTGGGAGAAGCTGGACTGCTCTGGGGGATGGAGAGGGCTCAAGAGCAAACATGTACAAAAGCAAACCAAGATACTGCCATCTATTCTTTCTAAAATAGAGGAAACAACAACAAAACCCTGTACTGGCTGGTTTTGTGTGTCAACTTGACATAAGCTAGAGTCATCAGAGGAAGGAGCCTCAGCTGAGGAAATGTTGCCTTGAGATCCATCTGTAAGGCATTTTCTCATTTAGTCATCAATGGGGGAGGGCTCAGCCCTTGGTGGGTGATGCCATTCCTGGGCTGCTGGTCCTGGGTTCTATAAGAACTTGCTTTTTGGTCATTGTGTTTCATCACAGCAATAGAAACCTAAGACAAAACCCAAAACAATAACCCAACAACAGTGCAAGAGACCAAGATGGAAGGAAATAGGGTGCCCCTAAGATGTAGAGGAATGAGGCTTAACAGGCCTAATGAGTAAGTCACTCAACATGGTGTGCACAGTCTTGCCCAGAGTAACACCAGATCACTGTGCCATGAGGGTTTGTGAAGTGGTTTGGGGAAATGCGGTATCTTTGGGTAGACACATTTCTTTTTTTAGTTCCTTGGGACTCTCCTGAACCTTCCCCTGGGCAGCACTTTTCAGATTTCCTCTCTTGGTAGCCTTTTCCTTAGTGACTTACTTGCCAGGACGAAGATGAGAAAACCTAGTTTCCATAGTCATTTCTCAGGTGTGTTTCTCTGTAATCTGTTTTTTTTTTTTTAATTTTTTTCAAGATCTTTTAAGTTTAAACAAGAAAAAGAACAGACAGGTTTTACAAATTGTGGCTGAGAGGTTATGAAAGGGACACAGAAGAAACCTAGAAATTAGCAAAAACAGGAGCTGCTGTCAGTCTTTTTTAAAATTTTTATGGTATATAGATTATATAAGTCATGGTCTCTGTTGTCTCCACAGACACTCCCTAAACACCATCATTAAAAGAAATTAATTCAGATGCTTTGTGTCGTCAGATATCAGTTACTAGAGGAAACAAGCCCTTTAGTTTCAGATTAGAATAATCTATGGGCTAGGAGGGGTAGCTTGGTGATAGGTTTAGCTGGCATGCACTAGGCCCTAGGTCTAGCCCCCAGAACCATGGGGGGGGGAGATATAATGATGTAATCCATAGTGTTCTTTAGCCTCATCCCTACACAGCGCTCCTTGTCCAGTATAGACTTGCTGTGGAGGCTATCAGGTTTCATTGTTAGTGAACTATGTTCTGGAACGTAATTCATCATGGTCTCTGTTGGTCAGAATGGATCCAGGTGTTTTGGTCCAGCCCATCAGTGATTTGGTTATTTATCTAGTCTTAGTATATCCAAGTGTCAGAAGGAGCTCAGAGGACTGGAAGGAGTGTTAACTGAGAAGCTACAAGCCAGTTTGCCATCTATCAGGTTAACTGACTCTTTGATCTTTCTAGATCTTCAACGCCTCGAAGGAGTTGGCTGTTGCTGCTGCCTACCAGTCTGTGCGCATCTTCTCTGCCTCCCTTGTCCAGGCAGAGGAGGAGCTGGAGGACCTTGATAAGGTTGACCTGTCATGGTCCAGGCCCACTGCAGGTATGTGAGTGCTTCAACCTGCACGTCTCTAGGGAATGGGTTAGTGACTTAAGCAGAACCCCCAATTTTGTTCTGCTTGTTGTTACAGAACTAGCCTTTTATTCCTACTGGGACTCCATCCCATTCCTGGTGATCATGGTTTCATGTTTCTTCTCAAGTATCCACTCTGAGTCTTCCCCTGGTGTTCAGGAAAGGGTTTTTTTTCCTTTTACTTTAGAACAGTACCGATGCTGTTCAACAGGAGGTGGGCCAGCGTCTTCCTCCATCATGGTAACTCTCCCTATTCCCCCACCACATGCCTGTGTCTGAGGACAACTTACTGATGTCCTTTCAGAGTGAGTCTGGATCTGCTCCAGCCGGCTTCCTCTAGAGCCTTCTTTCATCAGGTTTTATCCTGCCTTTCTCTCCATTCCTATCTCTGTCTCCTCCGCCACAAGCTCTGCACTAGTCCAAGGACACAGAGTATGACAGACAGGCAGTTCCTGCTCCAAGGGTTTAGACTTGTTCTTTATTCTCACAAAACAGAACAAGGCCAAAGGCAACCCACATCCTTCTCATGAAGCTGCACTGCTTTCTGTTGCTTTGTACTTTCTATAGTATCTTTTGTTTTCATTCTTTTCACTGCCTTGACATGTTTCACTCTTTTTTTTTTGTTTTGTTTTGTTTTGCTTTTTGCTTTTTCCAGATAGGGTTTCTCTGTGGAGCCCTGGTTGCCCTTGAACTCCCTTTGTAGCCCAGCCTGGCCTTGAACTCCGAGATCGCCCCTTACCTGCCTCTGCCTCCCGAGTGCTGGGACTAAAGGTGTGTGCCACCATGGCCCAGCAACACAGCTCACTCTTTAGTCCTCCAATCTGGTTCTTCTGTCTCAACAATTTGTTCACCTCAGGGTTACTTCTCTCATTATAAACTCAGTGACCTCTGCAACACTTGGTACTGTTGCCCACTTCTCTTAGCCTCTGCATATTCCTAACCTGTGTGGTAATTCTTTCTAGCCCCACTCCCCATTCATTGCTTCTTTAATCCTTCCTTTCAAATGACATCTCTGTGTTCTTTCTAGGCCCTTTCTTTTTTACTCTGCATATGCTTTACCTCAGAGACTTTATCTTTTCCTTCTTTTTCAAGTGTGAGTATATTCACCAAACCCCTGAGTGCCCGCTATATGCTAGGTACTGTTTTAAGTGCTTTGAGTGTAGCAGTGAATGGCACAGGTAAAGACACTTGACCTCATGTGCTTACAGTCTACTGTGAAAATTTAGAGGAAGCCAGTAATTAGTAAATTACATACTGTCTGATGCTTAGGGGCTGTGGACATGACTCAGTGGGTATAAGTGATTCTTTATGTGCCTGACAACCTGAGTTTGATCCCTAGGACCAACATGGTGGGAGGGTAAAACTAACCCTAATCTCTCTCTCTCTCTCTCTCTCTCTCTCTCTCTCTCTCTCTCTCTCTCTCTCTCTCTCTCACACACACACACACACACAGACACACACACCATTAAGGAATAAACAATTATGATAAAAATGCCAAGTGTGGGATGCTATCTATTCTCACAGTATTGGGATTCTGCTGTTGAGAGAATTTCAGAACTGAGTAGATTCAGGAGATGTTTGGATGAACCCTTTGCTCAAAGGGCTCTTGCTACATGTTATCCAAATCCCAGTTTGGATAGTATATGATACCTCAGACCACAAGACAGAATAGATTCTGATAGCATGGGTCAGGTATGATGGTGGGGACAAAATAAGCAAATCAGTCCCATCAGAAAAGGGAACTGACAAGGAAAGTGGGATTGGAATACAGTAGTGTTTGCAATCAGAGAGCCACGGAGGTCACCTGAGCTAAATGGCATCTCAGTAGCAACCTGAAGGAGGCAATGCTGCTCTCAGGGGGGTGGGTGAGAAGGGCAGAGTGGTCCAGGTGTCTCTTAGATTTACAATTTCTCCTTTTTTTTCTCTTCCAACATCCCTCTGACTGCATTGAAGAAAATTTGATCTGATTTGGATGGGGGGAGGGAGGGAAGAAGAGGGAGGGAGGGAGGGAGAGAATGAGAATGAGTTTGGTGTGGGCTTTTGAAACCTCAAAGTCCACTCTCAGTGACACACCCCCAACAAAGTTACATCTCCTGTTACTCTTCGTTGTTATTTTGGTTTTTCGATATAGGTTTTCTCTGTGTAAACCCAGTCTGGCCTTGAACTCACAGAGATCCACCTGCCTCTGCCTCCCGAGTGCTGGGATTAAAGGTGTGCACCACCACTGCCCATCTCTTAATCTTTGTCAAACTGATGACTAAACATTCAGATAGACACTCCTATGGAGGCTAATGTCATTTAGACCACAATAGAGGGAACGCTGAAAGGATTATTGCAGGAAGTGACTTGGTGGGGTTGCACAGAGAGGGAGGAAGTCAGTCTAAACAAGGCTTTAAAAAATATACTTCATTTTATGTTCATTGGTGTTTTGCCTGCATGCATGTCTGTGTGAGGGTGTCAGAAGCCCTGGAACTGGAGTTACAGACAAGAGTGAGCTGCCATGTGGGCACTGGGAATTGAACCTGGGTCCTCTAGAAGATCAGCTAGTGCTCTTAACGGCTGAGCTACCTCAGAAGCCCCTGAACCAGGATTCTTATGAACTTTATTTCATTTAATGTTTTTTCTTTGTTGTTAACTCTGCCTAAAACTTCTTTGTATCTCTTACCACACTGTATTTTGCCACTTTAGCCAATCCCTTGATGCATTCAGTAAGCTTTAGAACTTAGGCGATGTTCTTTGCAACTCTTTCATTGCTGCTGTGTCTCAACCGCTGTGTAGCTCCTGGCACATAGTAGGTACTCAATTAATTCTAATTCATCTGAAAGTGATATGAGTTTCTGTTTTTGCACCATCAGTTCTCGGGTTGGGTCCTTTACAGTACTGAACCAGTGCCTCATCTATGGTAGGATTTCCTACATACTGATTTGATTCAATCCTGTGGCTGGGTGCTTTGCATGCCCTCTCCCCTCATCAGCTTCCTCTACTATGGAGCTCACATATCCCAGCTTCTGTTGGTTACTGTGCAATATGAACAGATAAAATAGATTTGACTGGTGAAAGAGCAAAGCTGGTAATGGCTTCTGTGTCTTCCTTTTCTGCTGGGTTTCTCAGCACTTAGGTGTCAATATCTTCATTACTTTAGTCATGGGATTGGCCATAAAATCACCCAGGAAAAAAATACAGCTCATCTCTCCCTACTGGCTGCTTGCCTTACACGAATAGCTGGACAAGAGGAATGGCAGGCAGGGGACTTGGAAAAGGGACCTGATGATTTTTTGGACCACTTACCTTCTGAGGAGGATGAATAAATATTCCTGGATTCCAAGGTGCTTGAGGGTCTAGGGTACCTCAAAACCTGCTGAGAGTTTTGGTTCTCTGATCACATAAATGCAACACAATTGTTTCCATTTGCCTTCATGCCAGGCTGAAAGCTCTTATTTCCTTGTTATGGGAAAAGACATTTTGAGTAACTGAAAAAACAAACAAACAAACAAACTGAAGAGCAATCAAGAGAAACTGTCTTTGTTACTGTAGATCTGCCCCTGCCCGTGGGGGGAAGATTCCTCTCTGGGAGCTTTGGAAGCTAAGGTTCATCTTGGGCTGTATCTTGTCTCTGCCCCTCATCTTACCCTGCTTCTGAGAGTCTAAGAAAGGAGTTTGGGGCTAGCTGATGCCCACTGCTCTCACCTTGACTGATCTAACAGCTCCAGTTTGTATTCTTTTGTTTTTCTCATGCCTTTCACTGTAACTATTTCTCTGCACAGGAAACCTGGGCAATGGAAATTACACTTATATGTCAGCAGTGTGCTGGCTCTTTGGCCGTTACCTGTATGATAATCTGCAATATCCCATTGGGCTGGTCTCCTCCAGTTGGGGTGGGACACCCATTGAAGCCTGGTCATCTAAAAGGGCACTGAAATCCTGTGGAGTCCCTAATACAAGCAATGAAAGAATTCTTCAGACCACGAGGAGTGAGTGTAAGAGTGAGGGGTCCTTGTGTCCTTTGGGGAGGTAAGTGTACGTTGAATGTCCACATTTGTCCTGAGTGTATGGAGTGACAACAGGGCACATGCTGTTGTCAGGAACACTGTAGCTATCTGGGTACATGTCAAGAGGGGGGATTCAGAACATTTTACCTAGTACCAGCACTAGCTAAGTCCTTGCTGACAGCTTAAGTAGGGAGGGTACTGTACTAGGTAGGCTCTTACACGCTCTAGTTCGTCTGGTTCTTGAAGTGCCTCCCAAATGTCCATACTGCTGATGTTCCATGGTTAAAGACACCGAGTCCTACAGAGGATCAATAACTAGCCTGTGGATAGGGCTAGTAATTAGACTAATCTGGCCCCCAGTGCCTGGGTTCCTCCTGGCCACAGTGCTCTTATGCTCAAGAGTAAACAGCTAGACAGGAAGGAATGTCTAAATATGTATTTAAAAATATAGTAGTGTGCAGAGTATGCAAGCTTGCTTGGGAAAAGTTGGGTGGAAGAATATTTGGAGAGAGAAAGAATGAGTTAGTTCAAAACAAAACAAAAAACCAAAACCAAAATCAAAACTGCAAGTGGAGATGATTGGTATGTACCCCACTTTCATGAGCACTGTCTCTCCCATTCACTCCGGGAAGGCTTCTGGGAGGAGAAGAGCTTTCTCTTAGTACAGTTTGGATATTTGGATACAGGGTGTGGGTGGGGTGGAGACATTAAGTGTGGACAAAAAGAATGGCCTTTAGTAGAGTAGGAGGGGGAGTCTTATCTACCATGTGCTGGGGTTTAAAGCCAGCTTCTTCAGATCTCTGAGGAGTGGGAGTGAAACGCAAATGGCCTGGAAAAGTGAGGATTCTCATGTAGAGCTCCTGCAAAGTCAAGTCCATATACCTATTCCACAGAGAAATTTGGGACCATATCCAAATTTTTTTTTTAAAAAAATTCTTTTTGATTCAATAATGACGTTGCAGGGAATTTCTCTTGCAAAAAGAATTAAGCATGTATACATGGGTTTAGCTATATGGAAGATAATCCTGACATTGCTCACAAAAGCCAAACACTTAAGCCAGTCTAAGCATCTGTCTACTGAGTAGCAGTTGGCTGCATTTATTGCCTGTAAATCATCCCTCCCTCTCACCTCAATGGCCTAATCTGGAAACTGTCATGGCTCACTGTGGACTCACACAGAACTGACTCAGAAGAGCCTGGAGGTAGAATTCCAAGACAGTTCCCATGCTTTCAAGTGAAATGCAATCGACTGGATTCCTCTGTGCTGTTTTCATCTGAGGTTTGTCCAAGTGAACAAGTGGGTAGGCTGACTGTCTTGTGATCTGGTGGCCTTGTTCATCTTGCTGATTTCAGTTTTACTCTACCACCGTCTGTGACTGGACCTGCAACACACTCTGTCCTCTGGAATGCCATGATCCATCCACTGCAAAAAATGACTTTGAAAGGGGTGATATGGTACCAGGGTAAGCTTGCCCTTTCTTCATTGTGTCAGTTAGCTTTTGCAGTGTAGCAAAGTGCTCCAAGAAGTTAATGGCTTCAAAGCCCAGTGAGTTTATACTTTCATTTAGCTCTTTCTTCTCTGTGTTAGAGTGGTTCTCCTGTCTATGATGCTTCAGCTAGTTTTGTCTGGGGTCTCTTATTTGTCCTTACCTACCTGCTAAGTTATCTGTTGGCCAGAGGACCTAGGATGGCCTGTCTCTCATAACTATTGACTGGGGACTGTATGCTGGGCATTTTGATTCTCAGGTGGCCCGTCCTTTAGCAGATTAGCCCACACTTATATTTCTTTTCCATATAGTCCCAGATTTCTGGAACATAGGGAGAGCCACACCCAAAGCTGAGGCTCTTTTGAAGCTTCTGCTTGCGTCATGCTTGCTGATGCCTCTGGCCACAGCAAGTGATGATGCCAGTCTAGAGAGTTCCAAGACCACTACCTCAGGGTGTGGATGGGAAAGAAGAAGAGTAGGGCATTTTAAAAATGTACACCAAACTCCTCTCACAATTTTGTTTTGTTTTTTTTCCAGGGGAGTCCAATGAGGATCTTAACAGGGACCTGTATTCATGCATGTTCCCTGCACTCATTGATGACTGGCGCCAGACTTTCCACGATGGCTCCCAGAAGCAGACAGAGCGTTTCTTTCCATTTGGGTTTGTCCAGGTATGTGTTCAGAGGAAGGCTGTTTATGGACATGTGTGTGGTGCATGGAAGGTGTGTGCTATGCAGATCTCTGTCCAGGAACTTGTTTTCCCACTTTTGTTTTCACGGTGTACGATAACTCCAAGTTGTATATAACCCTTAATTCATGTGAATTTACTGAAGAGATGGTTAACATTTAAAAATGTCAATAAACAACTAATATTTCTTATTATAAAAAGCATTCCAGTTTACTGGAAAAACTTGAAAAGATGAAACAAACACCCAAACAAAAATGGAACAAAAAAATCCCAACCACCACCACCATAAAGCTAAAATGATTGCGAAGTCAAGAGGAAAAAAAGCATACTTCTGTTTTTGTATAGTTTTTGTTTTCTTCATATCATATTTAAGCATTGTCATGACAATAAACAATATTCTTCAACATAACTTGTCATGATTACAGACTATTCTGAAGTATGGATGCATTGGAACATATTTAAATGAGTTCTTAACAGGCAGGAACTAGGTGGTTTCTCTTATTTTGCTTTCACAAGCTGTGTTATTTTCCTGAAAGCAAATTCGTTGTAGCTTAATTATTGCCATAGCATAAATTCCCAGAAACAAAACAGCTGGCTCAAAAGATATACCCCACAAAGGCTTTGTCCACATCCCCATTTCTTGTTAAAATTATGACTTAGTGTAAATGTGTACCTTTAGCAACTATGTGTGAGAGTGTGGACGGTCCCATGCCCAGCGTTTCCGCTCCTGGCTAAGGCTGGCTTTGCTGCCTCACTAGGCCTCCTTACAAACTGATCAATCAACCAACCATGTTCACTTCCCCCTGTCTCCCTGATTTGCTATTATCTTGTAGATATTTAGAATTTACCATATTCTCTGACTTCCAAGCATCACACATACCCTTTGTTTGAACAATTTTTCTTTTTTACATTTTCCTAGTTACTCTGAACCTGGATTTTAGGAAACCATTTGTGACTATTTAGAGTCTGGTTTAGATGCCCTTTTCCTAGATGACACATTTCTTAGTAATCGCTTACACTCCTGTTTTGTTTACATGTGGTTGTATGGATGGATAAGTTTTGGGGGTCAGTTTTGTATTTCTAGTATGTAGCTGGTTAGCACTCTTTAAATAATGGCTTACAACACAAAATGAAAACATTGTCATGAGAAGAAGCCATGCTTTCTGTTAGAGGAAGCAAGTCAGAAGTACTCTGCTTTCACCTTTAGATAAGAGTAAACGTGTGGGTCAAGTTGATCAAAAGTGTGTTCTCAGCCTGTCTAATGCCTATTGGGGTGGTAGTTCTGGCTTTAATGAACTAGGAAATCACACAATTAAGGTATTATGAAAAGAAGGTCCAGCCATCAGTGGGATGGCCACTGTCATGGTTCAGATATCATCCTGTGAACCATAGATACTTTCTTCTCATTACCCTCTGTCTGTCGTGCCTTGTCTTTTTTTATCTTACCCTCCTTGAGAAGCCTTTTGTGTATGTGTATGTGTGTTTGTGTTGTGGTGTGTGTTTGTGTGTATTCCTCAGTGTGCATACAGAAGTCAGAGGACAAGTGCCACTCCTCACCTTGCAATGTAAGACAGGGTCCCGATGCTTATACACCAGGCAAGCTGGTCCACAAGCTTCTGGGGGCTTTGTTGTCTCTGCTTCCTCTCTTGTTGTGGAAATACAGATGTTTGCTACTGAGCCTGGCTTTCTGTGGGTTCTGTGGATCTGAACTCAGATCTTCCTGCTTTGGAGGCATGAAGACTATACTCACACAGCCACTTCCCCAGCCACCATTCATTGCTTTTGAGAAAAGGTTTTGTTGACTTCCTTTCACCTAACATGGCTTACTGATTATTTTCTTTTTTATATTTGTACCCAGTTCTGTATTACTGTTTTTCTCTCAGCCTTTGAACTTTGTTCTTCGACGGTGACTCTAACTCAAATGAAAATGTGCACTGGACACTTATAAACATGGCATCTGGTCTTTTCTCTTAGATTTTAGTTTTTGGAAGTCCCTTACCCTTTAGCCTTAACTTTATTACCAACAAAAATATGCTGATTACTTGTAATATTATCATATGTATTTAGATAAGTATGTGAATTAAAAGGGAAACAGCAAATGTGACAACCCATCATAGTGCTTTAGGGCCTGGGTCTAGAGTTAGATGCCTGGGATTCCAACTCCCACCATGACACCTGAGCTGTGTGATGTTGAACAATTTGTCAAACATTTTTTTTAAGTTGTGCATAACTTGATCTGTATGAAAACGTGCTGGATGTTAGCATTGATTATTTTTGCACGAAGTCAGTACATCTGAAAGGGTAGCTGTCTTGTTAGGAAGGATGAAGTGTGGAGCTTGAAGTAACCCAATGGTGAAGAACACAGTTACAGATCCAGGCCTGGAGCCCTGTGGAAGAGACCAGAGATGGTGGGGTACTCGAGTAACTGGTAGTGAGGTGGCTGGAAGCATGAGAAAAAGAAGATCTGGAGGCTGGGGCTTTAAGAGGACCTTGGAGGAACAGATTGAAAACTTCTCTGTTATTTGTAACATCTTCCAAATGTGACCAGTTTTGTGGGTTTTTTGTTTGGCAGTTCTCTGTCTTCATTAGCCTCTGTATTTGTAAGAAGCACCATGGGAGACTGAACCATGCTTCACTGTACATCAGATTAGGAAAAACACAAGCATTTCATTTGGGTGTGGAGTATGATGGTGCCCCCACGTGGCCAGTGTACAGTAGTGCCCTCTGTGAAACCAGAC